>NC_062520.1:1532548-1662548 GCF_022655615.1 Tachysurus fulvidraco | reverse complement strand
CTTTTTAAACGTTTTTTCACTAGATAACGTTTTTATAGCAACTGATTTAATGTCTTACGTTTTAATGTTTTATTATGCAATAGTTTCCTAACATTCATCATAAAAATACTTCTACAATCCCGAAGATCAAATCAAAGCTGCACACTGCTTTTTATAGATCATATTTTTGAACTTCATTAATATTCATATCTCAGGAGACATAAACTGAGTGTCGTTTATTTTGAAATCAGCCACATACTGCAATGTGGCCTACAAATATGGCAGCACTGGATCACAGCTCCCAGTGGTCATGCTCCATGCCCCCTGTCTGATAGAACACACTTGATTCCTCTAAATCTGTACTGTGACACATCGTTGTCACCTTTCTGCTGAAGTGCAGAGCCTTTTGTTGTTGTTGTGACTCTTTTGTGGTTCTATTTTTTAGCCCCCTCCTGATATCATGAACCTAGCATATTTTTTGATTATTCTGCTCTTTTTAATGAACGCATTAATTTGCTCCTGTTCCTGACAGTGCACTCGGCCGTCGGGTGCAGTCAGTGAACTACAGCAGCAGTTCCCATAGTGGGGGTCGTGGAGTGGGGGGCTGGGGGTCACGAGATGATTTCTAGAAACTTTATATATTTTTTTATTTTTTTTATGAAGGTTTAAAAGGTTGTAATGATGAGAGAATAAATTTAGTATAATTAAAATAAACTGGAAATGAAACTTTGTTTGCTCCGATTAATTACGACAGTCAAGTGACGGCGTCAATCCCAAGTTTTGGATCACTTTCATAAGTATTTCCCTGAATGAGACGCTCCCGACCAATATGACTGGATAAGGTCACCATTCAATGTAACCATGGCAAATCATCTGGCGTCAGATATGTTAGATCGAACCCTGAGGACGGCATTTGACGGCAAGACGCTGGATGAGTTCTGGGTTTCTGTCATGCTGGAATATCCATAGTTGTCGAAAGCAGTGTTGGATGTACTGATGCAATTTGGCTCAACGTATTTATGCAAAAAGACATTCTCCTGATTCGTGCTGACTTACATTAAGAATAAACACAGGTCATGACTTAACATGGGAGATGATCTGCGGGGGGCGAACTCCAAAACTGAACCTAGAGTGGACCTGCTTTGCTCCACACACAGCGCCCATCCATCACATTAGGCATATTTTCTGAATACATTTATAATTACAATACAATTATACATTAAGTTATTATAATTGTTCCAAGGCGCCAGCCAACGCTGTACACGTGTTACAGGCAGCTTTTTCGTATTCTGTCTGTAAGCATTTCACAGTTATGGGATGTATTTGTTTTTGTCCATAATTGGTTAATAAAATAGCCTGGCTTAGAGATTGTGTTCCTTTTTGTTTTAGCTCAGTCAGTCTGTAACCAAATCGCAAATCCTTACAAGCTGTTGGAGGAAAACACAGAGAGAAAGGAGGGGGGGGGGTTGTCACGGGTCGTCAATAGTCTAATATTAGGGGTCGTGGTCTGAAAACCTTCGGAACTCCTGAACTAGAGTAACAGAAGCCACATATTTACATTTACATTTTAGGCATTTGGCAGACGTCTTTATCCACAGTGACTTACCGCTTCACTTGGTCACAGAAAAAGAGTAAAAATAAAGTCTGTTGTGCAGGTACATTACTATTAACACATAGACAACACAATACATGTGTAAGTCCAAATTTAATTACAAGTTGGTCTTTGGTCATCTGTTCTTGGTCTGATATCATTGATATCATGGAGCTTCATTCCACCACCGAGAAAACAGAACAGAGACGAGTCTTCATCCCTTTCTCATACCCTGAGAGACAGTCAGTCAGGTCCAGTCAGACAGTGCTAAAGGATCAGATGCCTCTTTTCCACTGGAAAGAACCGGGTGCTGGTTCAGAGCTAGTGCTGGTGCTGGTTCAAATTTGGTTCCACTGGTGAACCTTCTAAGAACCGGTTTGCCTTTCCACCGGCTAGAGAGCCATCACAGCGCCGAGTGTGACGTCACTGTATACGTGCCACGTGTCCCAGCGACGTTAGCGCAGCAGCGGCAAACACAAACACAACAACGATGGTGGATGTTGCTTTACTGTTAATGCTCATTGCTTTGCGAACCTACATTAACATCCAAACGCGGCGAATAAAATGTGTACGTGCAGCTCCGTGTAATCTGTATAAACGGAGGTTGTAATCGATAAAGTACATAACGTTATTTTATCGTTAACACAGAAAAAAAAGTTAGCCTTAGCATGTAGCTACCTACTATCATGTGTGCTGATAATATATCATATCGCGGTAAAGTAAAAGTGTATTAAACATTAGTATACTTAAGGTACATTATCAAAAGCGCTAACAGTAGCCCCGCCCCCAGCTCCTGACGCAAACGGTTCTTAAGTCTAGACCAGCAACGTTTTGGTGCTACTTAAGAACCACTTTTCATGGTTCAGAGCCGGTGCTTTGGCGGTCGAAACAGAAAGAACTGGTTCTAAATTAGGCTCTGGCTCCGAACCAGCACTCGAACTGCCTCGGTGGAAAAGGGGCATTAGATGGTAAGGAAGAAACCTTGAGAGGAACCAGACTCAAGGGGGACCTCATCCTCATATGGGTGACACTGGGGGTGTGATTATAAATATACAGTGTAACAAATGTTGTATAGATGCAAAAAATCACATGGAGTTCACATCTTTTTAGTATAGCAGAATCTAAGTGTAGCTGCTAGATCTCTGGATGCCTCAGGATTCGCTGGGATGGGGTTGTGGTTCTATGTAGCTCCCTGGTCCTGGAGGAACGTTGCCTCATGCAGAGGTGGCAAAAGTTCACACATCCTTTACTCAAGTAGAAGTACAGATACTCATTTTTTAAAAGACTCCAGTAAAAGTAGAAGTAGTGACTACACTCTTTTACTCAAGTTAAAGTAAAGAAGTATGGGCTCTGACATGTACTTAAGTAAAAAGTCGCCGTTACTACTACCTGTTTAGTGTCATGCTGGTAACTGGACGTCATGTTATATATATATATATCTGTGTGTATGTATATGGATATTTGTGTTCATCAGCCACAAGAGTGTTACGAAAGGCAGGCACTGATGTAGGTGATGTAGGGTGGAGTCAGTGTTCACATTCATCCCAAAGGTGTTCAGTAGGGATGAGATCAGAAAACAACCACATATAGCAGGAAAGGTCAGGTGACCCAATACTTTTGGAAATATAATGTATACCAAGTGTATCACCAAGGCCATATCCCAAACTGTAGGGAGATTCCAGCTCTGTCCTTGAAAACAACTCAAAATTATTGTGATGTTTTACAAATGACAAAATTAATGTTCATTAAATTAAGCACTTGGTGTTTTTTGGGTTGACACCAGGGGCAGTTCTAGGGTTTCATCTTTAGGGGTTTTAGCCCTCAGTGAGAATTTAAAACAAGAAGAATTCTATATTATATATTATATGACAACTCTGGTAATAAGAATAGTGACATTTCACTGCTTTTGGTTGCCGTCTTTGCGGCTTTCCGCCGATTAACGTTATAGATAAACGCCTCCAGCTCTGACTGCGCGTGCACGCTGCGCGTACCTGTGCGTCTCCGTTCTAATAAAGCAGACAGCTGAAGACGCACTTTTGAAACACTACAACACACGCGTGTAAAAGTATAGAATAAAAGCAAAGTAAAAAAAAATCGCTCTTGGATCAAACTGATAAATAATTTTCTTTCCCATCGACGACACGTCCTGCATTTGAACATAATTTTTATTGTTTATTTATGAAAGTAAAAATGATCCTTATAGTTTTAGGGTGGCTGAGATTACAGACAGGGGGCTGAAGCCACCCTAATAAAGGGCTAGAACCCCCCCTGGGTGACACAATTCACAACGCATTCGCCAGGAATCCTTTTTGACGCCGATTATTACAAACATCTCCCTCATATATGACCATGTGTGTTCAGGAATGTCCTCGTTGTTACTTATTTTAACATCGGTGACTCCCTCTGAATGAACATTAGCCATTCCTTTTGTAGGCGCTGCTCATTGTTAGCTCCGCTATCCTTAGTCTATGTCTGATAGCCAGTAAATAATACAGTACACCAATCACATGGGGAAAAAGCGCACAATGATAGGATGATAGGCTGGAAACAGCGTCCAATGAGAAGGAATAATACTAAAAGTAACGAGTCCGTTTTGAAAATGTAAGAAGTAAAAAGTACAGATATTTGTGTAAAAATGTAATGAGGAAAAGTCAAAAGTTGTCCGAAAAATAAATAGTGGAGTAAAGTACTGATACCAGAAAAATGTACTTAAGTACAGTAAGGAAGTATTTTTACTCCGTTATTTCCCACCTCTGGTCTCATGTCACTGTGTACTGTGTCACATATATAGTGTAAATGACAATAAAAGCTTCTTGACTACTTAACAAAATACTGTAACCAATAAAACCATTCAACATGTTTGTTTCAAATGAGTAAGATTTTATTTTGATTAAAAATAAAGTATTTGTTTAAAATGATCCACAGCTACACAAGGTGGGACATCTGCCAAAGTACATTTTCTACTTGAAGCAAGAGACTTGAAAGGTTGGTGTATTTCACGGGAGTCCATCCATCACTGCAGTGTGGCTTAACAATGCAGCCAAACATGAGGTCATGTGTAATGATAACTCACGTTTGTCAAAGAATTCAGCAGGTATTCTTACAATCAGAGCACCTTACAACACAGATTAGATTAGAATATATCATGTAAGCCTTCAAAATTTTCCAATTCTTGTCGTATTCTGTCTATCTCTCCTTCTTTCTCATTTATTTCTTCTCTCAATTCATTTATTGTTTCATCTTTTTCCTCAATTTCTTCTCTCAGCTCTTCTAGCTCTTGGTCCCTGTTATCCAGGTTTTGTCTCTTTCTATCAATCTTGTTATCTTTCTCTTCTAGTTCCTCCTTCAGTTCCTCTATCTCTTTATCCTTCACTTCTAGTTCCACCTTCAGTGCCCCTATCTCTTCATCCTTCTCTTCTTGTTCCACCTTCAGTGACGCTATCTCTTTATCCTTCTCTTCTTGTTCCACCTTCAGTGCCCCTATCTCTTCATCCTTCTCTTCTAATTCTTGTTTCATTCTCATAATCTTTCTGTCTTTATTTTTCAGCTTTAGTCTCTGACTCTCAATCTCCTCTTTGTATTGGTCGAGTTCTTCTCTGACTTTTTCTACAATGTTTTTCTCGTGTAGTTTTTCTCTCAAGATGTCCTTGATGTCCATTTTTCAAAAAGAATGCTCACTGAGTGAATGTCCTCCTGCGCTGTTCAGAAAAATCAGTCAGCAACAGAAATTTACAAGTTAAAAGAATGAAGGATTTTTTTGTTGTATGTAAGCACTCACCTGATTAAACACCACACAGTTTTTCAGTTAATTTTAATTTTACTGGCTGTGCAAACAGAATGTGTGTGTGGAACGTCTTATTTTGTTCCTCCGAATTCGTCGGCACAGTGTTGGTTAAAATCCTATGCAAAATAAAAATGCAAAACAAGTTACATTTTTAAATCTCTCTCATGCTTCTGGTGAAACTATCGACATCTGCATCAAGACTCTAAAAGACGTTCCTCAGAACTACACAGATTTCCACCTCATCTCAGTAAATAAATCTGCTCCTGGAAGAACTGGATTTTATTAGAGAACATTCCTAAACAAACATCATGACATATTTTTTAAAGGTAAAAGTTCTTAAAAGAAAAAAAAAGTTATTTAAAAGTAAAAATTGGTGTTCAAGTAAAACGGGATTGAGAGAATCAGCATTTTAAATGAATGTTTAAATGTTGTGTAGTTGATCTGTATAGATTCACCAGAGTGAAAAGTGAAACCAGAGAATAATGTTTATGCAAATCACAGGAGCTGAAGAATTTAAATATTCAACAGGTGTAATTCCAACCCTGTTTCCTAGAATCTGTCTTTACACAAAATTCAGTAACAATATAAACAATAAGCTGAATAATTGAGAGGAACCTTGATCTGCAGAACACACTTATTTATAATGTCCACATTTTAGCTCAGTTTCACCAAGGTATTGATGTCTTTTATTAAGTATTATGACTTTGGGTGACTATTTTCTTTTTGATACCTAAAGTCATCTGATTAAAAGAAAACTCCCCTGGAGTTTGTGTCTGTGATGGAGGTTCAATATGATGCATGCTGACCACATGATGGTGAGGTCACGTAGCAAGAGTGAGATTCTCCAACAGGTTTTAGGTTTTAAATCCATTTATAAACTTAGTTAACAAGAAACTAATGCTCCAGGACTGAGAAACTAAACCGTCTGGTTTCTAGTGGTAGGATTATCTTGTTACAGCAGATCTCTACACGTACTCAGTGTAGCTTTATAAAAAAAATGTGACAACTTTATAACAAAATTTAACAGAGAAACTAACAGAATAAATATTGAAGAAAAAAATCACTCACCAGGACTAAACACCTTCAATGATTAATTTGTTGTCTTCATTCAGTGATTCATTCAGAATCAGAAAGGTATTTATTGCCAAGTATGTTTTCACATACGAGGTATTTGTTCTAGTACAGGAGCTCCACAGTGTAAACAGAATGGCATCGATAGGACATGAACACATACAGGTATATCCTGTTATGGACCTCGCCCCCTATTTTCATGATTTTTGCCTACATGACCTACCCACCTAAAAAGTGGTACAGCTCCCACATACTTTGACACACAGAGGTGAGCCTGGTCTCATTGGAAAGAAGAGAGTCTCTAGTTTCAGATAGAGTGATTCTCAGCCTTACTGTCACAAAGTTACAGAGGCTAGAATGGAAGGTTTTGATTTCCGTCTGAGATTTTTACTGATAAACTGATTAATCTTATTGCTGTAAAACATGTTAGGAGCTAAACAACAACTGAGGGTCATAGTCACATGTCTTGGCTTTCACCAAAAAAATTTCAAGTCAAAAGACTCAAAAATGGATTTTGTATGAATAATTTTCTACGGACATGTCCGTCCGTTCATGTTTTTCTTGTTTACTTGTAACCTGACACCCTGAGGCATGAGATCATGAAATCACTACTGGAGGGAGCAATTGTCAGTCAAAAGGAGGGTGTCACACCTAGGATGGAGAGAGATCATTGGTTTCTCAGCCATCTAGCTCTGCACTACAGGCACCGGTTGGATCATTTGAGGGCTTGTTTGATTCGTTAGGCCCCGGAATACAAATCTGATGCAACAGTGTAGTTTTATAAGCCTCATGGGAGAAGTGAGAGCCGAAACAAAGGACGGAAGTGAACTGCTGTTTACAGTTTTTGGTCAGAAAAATTTAAACCGTGTATTTAGAGGATTTAATGCTTAAAAGCTACAACGAATTTGATGCAGCCTCATCCCCTAGTGGTTGTGTGCCGTCATGTGCCGTGGGCGTCACGGCGGTCCATAACAGGATAAAATAAAGACAGTTGTATGTACAGTGGAAAAATGTGCAAATTGAACTATAAATAAGTACATGTAAACAATGTGTAAGAATATCGTTTGTTCTGTGTATGTTAAGTGTTCATCAGATGGATTGCCTGAGGAAAGAATCTGTTCCTATGTCTGGTCGTTTTGGTGCTCAGGGCTATGTAGCATGGACCAGATGGCAACAGTTCGAAGAGTGAGTGTGCTGGATGTGAGGGGTCCAGCGTGATTTTCTTTGCACTTTTGCTCACTCTGGAGAAGTACAGATCTTGGAGAGTGGGGAGAGTTGTGCCAATGATTCGCTCAGCAGTCCGGACTACCCTCTGTAGTCTTCTGAGGTCAGACTGGGTGGCTGAGCTGAACCAAACAGTAATTGAAGAGAAGAGGATGGATTCAATGATGGCAGTGTAGAACTGTTTCAGCAGATCCTGTGGCAAGTTGAACTTCCTCAGCTGGCGAAGGAAGTACAACCTCTGCTGGGCCTTTTTCACAATGGAGTCAATGTGAAAGTTCCACTTTAGGTCCTGGGAGATTGTGGTTCCCAGGAATCTGAATGACTTCACTGCTGTAACCATGCTGTCCATGATGGTGAGTGGGGTAAGAGCAGGGTTGTTTGTCCAGGGTTGATCATCTCCACTGTCTTGAGCATGTTTAGCTCCAGGATGTTAAGAAAGCACCAGACAGCCAGCTGTTCAACCTCCAGTCTGTAAGCAGACTCGTCACCATCCTGGATGAAGCCGATCAGTGTGGTGTCATCTGCAAACTTCAGGAGCTTGAAAGAGGGGTCATTAGAGGTGCAGTCGTTTGTATACAGAGAGAAGAGCAGTGGGGAGAGGACACAACCCTGAGGAGTGCCAGTGCTGATGGTGCGGGTGCTGGATTTGAGTTTTCCAGTCGCACTAGCTGCTACTAGTGGCAATCTGCAGAGGGTTGAGTAAGGGTTCAGTGATGTCCTTTAGGTAATCCAAAACCAGTCTTTCAAATGATTTCATGTGACCACAAAAGTTAGAGCCACAGGTCTGTATTCATTTAGTCTGGTAATTTTCTATTTCTTTGGGACGGGAATGACGGTGGCGCTTTTGAAGCATGAGGGGACTTCACACAGATCCAGTGATGTGTTGAATATTCGTGTAAAGATGTCCTGATCAACTGGCCCCCAGGTTTTCAGACAGGCTGGTGAAACACTGTCTGGGTCTGGTGCCTTTCTTCTTTTGTTCTTCTTGAAGACCTGACACACCTCATCTTTACTGAACTGAATTGTAGGTGTGTTGGAGTCGGGGTTTACAGGAGGTGAGAATTGGGATTTTTCACACCTGCAGTGGAACTCGTTCAGGTCGTCTGCCAGCTGTTGATTCACCACAGTGCTGGGGGGTGGGGGGGTGTCGTGTAGTTGGTGATGGCTTTCAGATCTTTCCACACTGAAGCTGAGTAAAACTGAGGAAAACTGAGTCCGTAGCTTTTCAGAATAATTCCTCTTTGCCACTCTGATCTCCTTTTCCAGTGTGTAAGTGTGTATTTGGCCTGTTTATACAAGACTCTATCCCAGTTGATGTGAGCATCCACTTTGGCCTGACGGAGCTGGCTGAGTTTTGCAGTGAACCAGTGTGTGAGTGTGTGTGAGTGTTTGTGATATCATGTGTGTGCAGAGAGAAAAGGGCAAAACAGAGGTAGGTAATCGTTAAAACATTATTCTTGCATGGTTGGTTGAACCAGTGAATATTTCGACTCGCCATTTTTACTCGTCATTCTGTCAACTCTTGTTTTTTAGAGAAATGTGAAAAGGACAGTCAGACTTGCTCAAATGGAAAGGTTTGTTTTTTTTCATACAGGGTCCACCTTTAATAAGATGTTACACTCTGTGTGTGTGTGTGTGTGTGTGTGTGTGTGTGTGTGTGTGTGTGTGTGTGTGTGTGTGTGTGTGTGTGTGTGTGTGTGTGTGTTTGAGCTCATTCACTCCATACTTGGTGTTTTTTCACTTTTCCACATGGCTTTGTGCTCACCAGAGGGCACCAAGTGCTCAATGTTCAAACTTCCTCTCAGCATGGTTACTGTTTGCAGCAAAAACACTTCAACAGAACAGGTGCTTCACTACTCTGAGGATAAACCAGTGATATTGTGTATTTGATGTGTGGAGAGAAAATAAGGAGGTGAAGTAAACTGAAGTAAACCTTCAGACTCTCAACCTTCAGTATTTTCTCTCAGATACTTTTTATTTTACAATTCTTTTATTTATTCAGTTTCAGAGTATCTCCTTTCAGATCAGATGGACATTACTTACAGACACTGATTAGTCAGTAATAATAATAA
This sequence comes from Tachysurus fulvidraco, assembly GCF_022655615.1. NCBI lineage: Eukaryota > Metazoa > Chordata > Actinopteri > Siluriformes > Bagridae > Tachysurus > Tachysurus fulvidraco. The sequence goes on along the minus strand of NC_062520.1, from coordinate 1,652,827 downwards.
TTAGATACTCAATCACATGCTCAATTATATCAAATAAGATCAAATCAGAAGCTATATCATGTACATGTATTTATCTCGGTGTCTACCTCAGACACCTCAACAACGTTCCCAGAGATTTTGTACTTTAGAGAATTCCAGTCCAGCACATTCCCACGTACACCCAGGTCTTGATACTCATACAGCTGCTTAATCTGACCTGCACCCAGGAAACTGTCCCACATGTGTAGGTCTGTAATTTCACCCATGAAGCTCTGATTTTTGTCAAATTTGCCCAGATACGAGTCAGGATCCTGTCCAAGAATAATAGCTCCGTCTTGACTTACACTAAACCCGCGTCTGTAGATTTTCAGCATGGTGCGTCGTCCGTTCACCCAAAACGCGGTGGCTCCGGTTCGCGACTCCCAGGTGACACACAGGTGAATGGGGACAACAGACAGCAGTGGTAGTTTAAAGATAACACCTTCACTACTGCTTCTCAGGTAAAGAGAGAATCCTTTTTTCTCCTGCCACACGTTGAGCTCGTCAGCTTCACTAGTGCGGTAAGCGAACAGGATGGTGTCACGGTCGTTAGTGAGTTCAGAGGCCACACGCATGCAAAGAGTAAAGGCCTGTAAATTCAGAGGTTTCTCTGAAGTGAGCTGCACATAGGCCGTGTCAGTCTCCTGAGGGAACAGCAGCACCTTACCTGTGTTGAAGGGGGAGACATGAAAATATTATTTAAATATTAAATCCTTTTCCTTCAAGTTGGCAGTTTTTAGGCCCCTCATTAAGAAACCTAATTTAGATCCAATGAACTATCAAATTACAGACCTATTTCACAGCTATTTCTCCTATTTCACCTGTTTATGTCTAAAATATTAGAAAAGGTTGTGTCTGTTCAACTGAGCTCCTTCTTATAATATCTTTGAAGAGTTCCAGTCAGGTTTCAGGCCCCATCATAGCACAGAAACTGCACTTGTGAATGTTACAAATGACTTGTTCTTAGCTTCGGACCAAGACTGTATATCACTATTAGCTCTATTTGAACTTAGTGCTGAATTCAACACTATAGATCACAACATTCTCGTAGATCGCTTAAAAATTACACAGGTATTCATGGACAGGCTAAAAGGTTTAGATCCTACCTGTCTGAGCAATACCATTATGTAGAATTAAATGGTGAATCCTCCAGTTTATTGCCAGTTAATTATGGGGCCCCTCAAGGATGAGTTCTGCTTTTCTCGATTTATATGCTTCCCTTTCCCACTGTTATGCTGACGATACCCAGTTAAATATCTCATTAAAACCAGATGAAATAGCTAAATTGTCCAAATTAACTGACTGAGTTAAGAGATAAAAGTTTTTATGACCTGAAATTTTCTGTTGTTAAATTCTTAGAAGACAGAAACATTACATTATTGGTCCAAAAACCAGTACACAGAAACTCTTAAAATTGAACATTTATTTAGAGTGATGTACTGTTACTACTAGCTCGAGAGTGAAAGACCTGGGTGTTTATTAGACAGCAACTTGTCTTTTGAAAATCATATCACCCATATTACAAAATCAGCCTTCTTCCACCTTAGAAATATTGCCAAGCTGAGAAACATCCTGTCTGTATCTGATGCTGAGAAGCTAGTTCATGTAATGCATTAGAATAGTCCAGTCTACAGGTCATGAAAATGCAGCTACCAGAGTTCTTACCAGGACAAGAAAGTATGATCATATAACCCAAATGTTATCATCTCTACACTGGCAACTGCTGCTACTTACATACAAGGCTCTTAATGGTTTAGCTCCCATGTATCTAACTAGTCTTCTAACACGTTACAATCCTTCATGCTCTCTGAGATCACAAACCGCAAGACTTCTGGTAGTTCCCAGAATGTCAAAATATACTAAAGGTGGTTGTAAAAGCAAGACCCGCAACATCCTCCCCAAAACAGCAAAGGGAACCCTCGCTCGAGTTTTAGCCACTACCTGTCACGGTTAGTCACAGGCGTATGAGGATCCAAATGCAGTTTACGATTTAATAACAAAAACAAGAACAGATAAGCAAAACAACAGATAAGCAAGCAAAACAGGATGGAACACTGAGCAGAACAGGGAACAGGAAAAGACAACATGCTACATACTAAACAAAAACAAAGACTCACAACCGGGAAGTGAACAAAAACAGAGTACATATGGTGAACGAGAACCAATCACAAGATGGAAACAGACAAGTGTGGCGAGGGTAATGTTGTTACACTAGATTATTTAAATTATTATTAATTAATTGTACTAACACAAGGCTTTTATTTTGAAGTTCGTGTTAGAAGAGATGGCACGGTGATGAATGGTCACGTGACCACTAGAAAAATATTATTTTTATTTCTTTTTCTACAAACATTATTTCTTTATTGGTTTTGTTTTCTCTCCTTTTTGAAACTGTTCACCTTTTTAAAAATGTTTATTAAGAATTGTATAATGGTCATGTGCAAGCGTGAGGGTGGAGCTGACGTAATTTCCGGTGTGCGCTCTCTTTCACGGGATTTCAATGCGATGAGAGGTATGTTTTATCAGCTCCCCAAGAAAGTGTTCAAAAGTAGTTAATTATTTACTGTTTATGTACGTTCTGTACAAAATGTGATTGCTTAGTACCTTTTTTTTTGTTAAGACATTATTAATCTGAGTTATGCACATTGTAAAAATATGTTTAATGTAAAGTGCGAATTCACGTAATGGCTGCCATGACACGTGCAGTGGGCTGCTGAAACTTTGTTGTATAACGTTGTATTTATTCTTAATGATCCAAGAGATTTACACGTATATAAATATACCTGTAATGATTGACAGGCACTTCTCGATCAGACGTAATCCTGTTACTGCCTGATGCTGTCTGTTGTGTGTAACACAGGTATGTAAATAGATAATTTCAGTGTTCGTTCCTATTCTTAGATTTTCTTATTTCTCATGTTACAATTGTATGTTTGATATTTTGTTTTAATGCTCTCTTTCGCGGGATTTCAATGCGATGAGAGGCACTTCTCGATCAGACGTAATCCTGTTACTGCCTGATGCTGTCTGTTGTGTGTAACACAGAGGAGAGATCCCGAGAGGCCAAAAGTAAACCATTTGACAACTGCATCATGGTGTGACATCTCTTTAATTCTAAAAATACACAACGCAGAAGAAAACCCACTACAAAATGGTGCCGTGACCTGTCGTTTGGTTTGCTGGATGCTGACCGCCTGGGGTGCTGAAAGTGTGACCGTCTTTCCTCGGATTGCGGTGACATCATCGTTGAATTGCGTGACTGGAACGGCTCATCTATGACTGGTTTGGGCTTGTTTATCTTTGGAAGGACAATTGTTGTTTTTATTTCTGAGTACGGACATTTGTCTTTAAGGACTTTTGATTTAAGGACATTTTTTTTTTGTTTGTTAGTGAAAATTGAGGAAAGTAGTTATGACTGATGAAAGTTTCACATTTGAACACAGCATGTTAGCTGGTAGGGGTAGGGGTGCGCTACTAACTACACCTGACAGAGGTTTTCAGTTTATGAGTCCTCAGTACACAAGCACTGGGAGGGGTGAAATGCTGAGATCATTGAATGCACGACATGACATAAGCTGTAGTCCAATAACAAAACCTGGCAACCCAGAGTGTATCAAACATGATTCAGGGCTCTCGAAGGACATGAATAACCTCATTAGACGCATTGGATCTGAAATTGGTGAAGCTATCAGGGACAGTTTGTTGCAGACTAGGCATTTAAGTATGCCATCTAGTGGTTGTTTTGGAGGAAACACTAGTGTTTCTGACCCTAAGATGTCGAATGCAACCATTATTGATGCTTCCAAGTTAAACTTAGTATTAAAGTCAGAGATAACTGCACCTCCTTATTATCGTGGAGATGGTACAGATAAGTGTTCCATGTTGGAGTGGGAAGAACTGATGCAAGTGTACTTAAACAAAAAGGAAATGGTAGAATCTGAAAAGGTTGATGAAGTAATGAACAGACTAATGGGGAGGGCCAGGGACATTATCAAGGTCTGGCTGAGCAACAGAACGGTAACTCCCACCGTAGATGCTGTGTTCACAGTATTGAGACACCATTTTAGCGATTCCTGTAGCTCAGGAATGCCTTTAGCCGATTTCTACTCTGTAAAACCGTATTCAAATGAGAGCCCATTGGATTATTGGTTAAGGTTGAACAAAGCTGCTGAGGTGGCTGAGCGAAGCCTTAGGGAGGAGGGCAGAACCTTGGAGAATCGGTGCAGAGAACTGGCTGTCATGTTTATTCGACATTGCCCTGATAAGGAACTGTCTATTGTGTTCAAAAGCAAACCTACACAGTCATGGACAGCTTCTGAGGTCCAGGAGAGATTGGATGAGATGCTTAGGGAACAGAAAGCGACAAAGAGTGTCGTGTGTCAACAAACAGCCAGGGCTCTGGAGCCCATTGATGATCCGACTTCTCTGCCTCCTCATAGGTCAGTAACAGCCACACCGTCAACCGATAACACTTTAGACAAAGTTCTGACCATGTTAGAAAAGACTATTGTGTGCAATGCTCAAACTGTTCGTGGTGGTTGGCCTAAGAATTCTAACAAACTGAGCCGTGAATGTAAAGTTTGTAATAGCAAAGACCATAGTACTACTACTCATTGCAGGATGTATAATCTCTGTTTTAAATGTTTTTCTTCTGGACATATGAGCTTTAACTGTGAGAAAATCATGCCCAAGGAAAACACTGGCAGGCAAGATAATGTCGCGTCTCAGGGAAACTAGAGAGCCTCCATTGGGGGGAGGGCAATGTGGGGCATGATGATAGTTCCTCCTTAAACGCTGATGTTGAATCGGTTTATTCATTTTATTGTGAGAGTGTAGGCAAAGATAAAACTGTGATTTTTCAAAATACTATTCAGTCAATGCAGAGTGACAGTCTGTTCTACACCAGTGTTTTGGTACAGGACAAGGTTTGTCTTAAGGGAATGCTGGACAGTGGCTCTATGGCGACTACCTTGAGTGCTAGTGTGGTGCCTCAACTAAGAGAAGCCGGAGTCCTGGATCAGGAGTTGTTTCCTCTGTCAGACATTGTCCTGGTTGGGTGCGGTGGGAAGCAGACTAGTCCTGCAGGTATGTGTGATCTGAAACTTGAGGTGTACGGATTCAGTTTTAGTGTACCAGTCCTTATTGTGAGTGGACAAGTAGACCAGCTTATCATTGGCACTAATGTACTGAAACCCCTGATCAGAGAGATGAAATCAAATGAGGGATTTTGGAGAGTTCTAGATAAACCAGACCAATCAAATCAGAGCGAAGACTGTCAGTTTCTGCGTATGCTTTCGTGCATCGAGAGATGGAGGGGTAGTACTATCCCGGACAAAGTTGGTACTTTAAAGTCTAAGTCTGCCGTGCTTTTGCAGCCGATGAGCGAACACCTTGTCTGGGGTCGACTACCACCAGGGCTAAAACTCTCAGTGGGCAGCACGGTTGTAATTGAACCTAGTACTTCTCGCTGTGTCCACCGTAATGTGCTTATCGGTAGAGTAATCTCTCCCTTATGGGGCGACGGTTGGCTCCCGGTGAAAATGATAAACCCGACGAACTCAGAAATTGTGCTGCGCAAAAATGCGAAATTGGCTGATGTCTACCCATGCATTGCTTTGGAAGATTTTGATAATGTGCAAGGACAACGAGTTTTCCAGAACGTAGCCATGAACAGCGGTAGTGCTTGTGGTAGTTTGTCAGCAAAGAGCTCAGTGTCTGGTGCTAATCACTTCAATGACATTAGTTTGGATGAACTGGGCCTAAATGACTTAAACTTAAATGACTGTGAGGTGTCGCCCTTTTGGAGAAGCAAGCTCATTGATCTGATAAAGAAATATGAGTGTGTTTTCTCTAGGCATTCGTTGGATTGCGGTGAAGCGAAAGGGTTTTGTCACCGCATTCGGTTGACCGATGACAAACCCTTCCGGTTACCGTATCGCAGAGTTTCCCCGGCTCAATATCAAAAGTTGAGAGAGACGCTCGATGAGATGGAACAGATGGAGATAATCAGGAAATCGACCAGCGAGTTTGCGTCACCTCTAGTGTTAGTTTGGAAGAAGAACGGTGATTTACGGTTGTGCACTGACTTTCGGTGGCTTAACGCTCGTACGGTGAAGGATGCTCATCCTCTCCCTCACCAAGCAGATGTTCTAGCGGCGTTGGGGGGGAATACCTTATTTTGTACCATGGATTTGACATCAGGGTACTACAACATTCCTTTACATGAGGAGGATAAGAAATTTACAGCTTTCAGTTCTCCCCTTGGTTTGCATGAGTACAACCGGTTGCCGCAAGGGCTTTGCAACAGTCCTGCTACGTTCATGAGAATGATGTTGACTATTTTCGGTGATCAAAATTTCACGAGTTTGCTCTGTTACCTGGATGACCTCTTAGTTTTTGGTAAGACAGAGGAAGAAAGTTTACAGAGATTGGAGTTGGTGTTTCAGCGTCTCAGAGATCACAACTTGAAACTTTCACCCTCCAAGTGTAGGTTTTTGCGTAGATCAGTCAAATTCTTGGGTCACATTATTTCACAGGACGGAGTAGCTAGTGATCCTATGAAGGTTGAGGCTATTGTGAATGTGTCCGAGAAAGACTTGATGGAAGTTGATGGTGTTACCCCATCTGTGGGCAAAATCAGGTCATTTCTGGGCATGGTCGTATACTATCAACATTTCATTGAAAATTGTTCCATGATTGCGAAGCCTCTCTTTCAGTTAATGACCGGTCAGAAGAAACCTAGAAAGGGGAGGGGTGCGATAAAAAGGTTGGGAGTGGTCCGGAAACTCACTCCTAATGACTGGACTGAGGAATGCAGAGTCGCGTTCGAGAATCTCAAGACTGTACTGGTAGGTCAGGTCCTACTTGCTCACCCAGACTTTTCACAACCATTTTTACTGTCAGTAGATGCTTCGACAAGTGGACTTGGGGCTGTTCTATCCCAGGTTCAGGAAGGTCATGCGGTTGCAAGGCCAATCGTCTTTGCATCAAAGTCACTCAATCACGCTCAGTCTAAGTACCCGGCTCATAGGCTCGAATTTTTGGCTATGAAATGGGCCATTTGCGATAAATTCAGTCATTGGCTTCGCGGGCACAGGTTTACGGTTTGGACAGATAACAACCCGCTCAAGTATATCTTGACCAAACCGAGGCTTGATGCCTGCGAACAGAGATGGGTTGCGAAACTGGCCCCTTATGAATTTGACATAACATACATACCTGGATCGAAAAACGTTGTAGCCGATGCGTTGAGTAGGGAGCCTTTTGCTGCTTCCAGGATTTTGCACAGACTGACCAGAACACCGTATGACGTCTTGAGGCATGAAGCGGAGACTCTTGGGGTTGAGCAGGTGCAGGGTATGTTTCATTCGTCTTGCGAACGCACAGAGGGGGAGGTTTTTGAGGACTTGTCTGGGTCACAGAAGTGTCGTGAAATGGCTAACCTGGTGCAGAGTTTTGCTCCAGGGAGAGTGTCCTGTGAGGAGATGTCAGCTGTGTTCCGTACTCATCGTCACTGGGAGGAAGGCGCGGCGGCTAGAGCAGTCGCATATGTTCAGCATTTGAGGGGATTGGAGGACGTAGCACAGTGCCCACTCAACAAGCTTACCCATGATGAGCTGCTCGAAAAGCAATGTCATGATCCAGTGATTAGTAGGGTGAGGTTCTTTGTGGAGCGAGATAGACGTCCCTCTAGGAGAGAAAAGACTAACGAGTTGAAAGAAACCGTACGAATACTCAGACAGTGGGGCAAATTTACATTCAGGTTAGGTATACTTTACCGTGTGTCTAAGAATCCTGTAACCAAGACTAAGTCTTACCAGTTTGTTGTGCCAGCAGCTTTAAGGGATTTGGTCCTAAAAGGGGTGCATGATGATACTGGTATCAGGGCCAGCACCGCACTCTTTGGCTTGCGAGGCAGAGATTCTACTGGAATTCTATGGAGAAAGATGTGAAACTGTATGTGTCGCAATGCAAGAGATGTGTGTTAAGTAAAACTCCTGAGCCGCAGGCTAGAGCACCACTCGTATCCATAATGACAACAGCACCACTAGAGTTGGTTTGTATTGATTTCTGGACGGCTGAGAATGTCCATAACAAGTCAGTTGATGTGTTGGTAATAACCGACCATTTCACAAAGCTTGCATGTGCGTATGTTTGCCCAAATCAAACTGCGAAGTCTGTTGCCCGTGTTCTGTGGAACAACTTCTTTTGTATATACGGCTTCCCAGCCCGAATCCATTCTGACCAGGGTGCGAACTTTGAAAGCTCGCTGATTGCAGAATTGTTGACTTTGTCAGGTGTTTCCAAATCTCACACCACACCGTACCACCCTATGGGTAATGGCCAAACTGAAAGGTTCAATCGTACTCTTGGTGACATGATAAGGTCCCTGCCTCCGAGGACTAAAGCTAATTGGCCTCAGATGTTGAACACACTGACCTTTTCTTACAATTGTACCAGGCATGAGACTACTGGCTACCCACCATTCTTTTTGATGTTTGGTCGTACCCCGAGATTGCCAGTAGATGTTTTGTTTGAGAGCGTAATCTTGGATGTGGGGACTGTTGATGTAAGTAAATATGTCCAGTCTCTGGGGAAGGATTTAAGGGAGGCAATGTCACTTGCGCAACAACATGCACGTCAGCAGCAAAACAAACAGGCTGAACATTATAATCGTAAATGCAAGGGTCATTCATTAGAGTTGGGTGATAGAGTCCTGCTGGCAAACAAAGGTGAAAAAGGAAAAAGAAAATTAGCAGATCGTTGGGAGAGCACGGTGTACATTGTTGTGAGCAAGAACTGTTCTTTGAACACGTACAAGATTCGCCACCCTGTTAATGGTCGTGTCAGAACTGTACATCGGAACCTGCTAATGCCTGTAAATTTTTTACCATTGCCTGCTTGGGGGGATTCAGTGAATTCAGAATGTAACTTGAGTTCAATTTGTAATTCATCAAGTACTGACCTCCAGAAAAGTGACACTGCAGACAGAACTTCTCAGTGGATTGCTGACTTGGGTGCAGTTGTAGGGAGGGAGAAAGTTGAACTGAGTGATGTAATTCACAGTAGTGAACATGGGACTTATGGTCTTGAAGTGGAGCGACAAACTGAACATGTTGAAGGGGCAGAGTGTCAAGACTTCTCTGACAGTATATCCAGTACTTCATTGTCTGTGTACATGGCTTCGAATGATGAGACATCGTTTATGTCAGACGTACAGAATGTAGACTCTGTATCCCAAACTGTCACGCCTGCTGTTGATAATGTCTGTGATGTTTCTGCTGTTGTGAGTGAGATGCCTATGAGTTCATCTCAAGATGCCACACATTCTGGTCACAATGCAATTGTATCTGGTGAACAGCAGGGACCAAGAACAAGATTTGGTAGATTGATTAAACCTGTGTGTAGACTGATACAAACAATGTCATCTCAAAGAGTTCGTCCTGCTCTGGAAGTTTAATTTTGTTAATTTTGTCTACACTGATATGAAGAGATGCTGGGTTGGTTGTCCAATAATCTAGTGTAAAACAGTGGGGGTGAATGTGGCGAGGGTAATGTTGTTACACTAGATTATTTAAATTATTATTAATTAATTGTACTAACACAAGGCTTTTATTTTGAAGTTCGTGTTAGAAGAGATGGCACGGTGATGAATAGTCAAGTGACCACTAGAAAAATATTATTTTTACTTCTTTTTCACCTTTTTAAAAATGTTTATTAAGAATTGTATAATGGTCATGTGCAAGCGTGAGGGTGGAGCTGACGTAATTTCCGGTGTGCGCTCTCTTTCGCGGGATTTCAATGCGATGAGAGGCACTTCTCGATCAGACGTAATCCTGTTACTGCCTGATGCTGTCTGTTGTGTGTAACACAGAGGAGAGATCCCGAGAGGCCAAAAGTAAACCATTTGACAACTGCATCATGGTGTGACATCTCTTTAATTCTAAAAATACACAACGCAGAAGAAAACCCACTACACAAGGACTAAGACAAAACACCTGGGGAAGAGATTGAATGCAATTAAATGTCCGTGGTAACAAATGGGTAGGCGGGGTCAACAATTAACATCAGGGAATGACAGCAGACAGACACAAGGGAAAATACGGACAGACTCGTTACACTACCAGGTTTTTACAGGTATTTAAGCCAAACACACATTACTGTTTGTGCAAAATATTATTCCTCTGTGTTGATACCAAGCCGTTTGTTTATGGTATTGTTCTGACCGTGTTTTGACTTTTGCTTTCTTTTCAACTATGATTTTTGTCTAACTGTTTATTGGATTATCACATTACTTGTACTGTGTTCTTGTGTTTTCCAGGTTTTGACCCTCTTCTGTTTTTGGAAGAACTTTACCCACCTACTGCTATTGTTACGTCCTTTTCTATTTGTTTTCTGTTTTTGGGGAGGTGTTTGAGTTTCTGTGCAGGATAAACCCTGATTGGTTCCTGAGGTTTACCTGGTGCCACGCCCTGCTGGTCAGCTGACTCCCTCTGGCCTATAAAAGCCTCCACCACCACTTCCTGTTTAGCTTCTTTGGCTCATTTGCTGTCATCACTTGCTTTTTGCTAACTAGTTGTGTGAAATTGCTCTGTGTATTTATATTCTTAGCATTTCCTGTTAATACTGACTCTTGCCTGTTTTTTTTACTTTGATTCTGGATCGCCCTTGTTTGGACCTGTTTGCTAATTTGTATATAGTGGTATATAATATTTGTGGGGAAGTAGGGAGACCGATGCCATTTTGTTTGTACCTTTTCTTGATTGTGTTTATTCTTAGGGAGATAGGGAAGTGATTTGTGTTTTCTTTTTCTTTTGTTTAGTAAGGAAGTTAAGGGTTGCAATAAATAGCCGTTTCATTTGTTATTTTGGCCTTGTTGGCTCCTGAAGACACCCCCATTTGTACACTTGTTTTCCTAGTAAAATATTGTTCTTTCAGCTACCCCTGGTGTCATGTTCTCGTTCATGTTTCGCCCTCGCCCCACATAGTAACACTATGTACTGGAATGGTAACCTATCCACAGTGAACATGGGGAACCCATGCGGCTGGGGTGGACACAAATAAAAGAGGTGGATCATCAGCTTCAGCTATGCTATTACTTCAGCCAACCTGGACACACCTGTTCCATCTGCCCATAGAAACCCTCTTGCATGGTTTGGTCTTTCTCCACACCCAATTTCACAATTTTGTTGCAGTTATGTTATGCTCATGAAGTGTCCTGTGTTAGAGCTCTAATTGATTCTGGTGCTGCAGTTTACCTGATTGGCTGAAACCTCGTTGAACAGCTGCGACTGCCCACCAAGCCATGCCTCACTCTACTCTGTGTCACTGCCGTGAACAACCAACCTATCGTAGAAGGCTACCTCACGCACCAAAACACCCTATTCACTCTCAAAATCGGATTATTTCATCAGGAGGCAATTTCCTTTTACGTTATTTCTACACCCACAAACAACATCATCTTGGTCCTCCCCTGGTTACATATACATGACCGTCAGCTCTCCAGGCAAAACAGCATCTTATCCATTGGTCATCACACTCTCTGGCACACCACTGTCTGACTACCTCAATAAAAAGCCCTGAATCCCAGCTCACCAAAAATATTCCTGTCAAATGAATCAAGACTTCAAGGAAATCTCAGACAAAGGAAAAGTTTCAAGGCTATCCCCACATCGCACAGGAGTCGATGAGCTCTTGCCCAATGCAATGCCCCCCAAGTGCTGTGTACATACGTACATTAACCATCCCTGAGAGCAGAGCCACAGAGAGCTAGGGAAGGCTTTCCTTCTAATGCAAACCGAAATACTGATAATTTAGTTAAATGCTATTTACATTCTAATTTCCTAGCTGATTGTTTTAAAGTTTGTGCTGTCATTGTACCAGGATGTGAATTTTTTTTTTCTCTCTAATTACTTTCCTTTTTAGTGGAGCTACAATATTTAGGGTAAAGTGAAGCACTGACTCTAAATAGTCAGTCATCTGATGAAGTTCTGTGGGTCATATGGTGATCTAAGCATGGATGATAATTCTGGGAGTCTGTTGGTGAATCTCTCTGCAGTAGTGATGTAAATATATGTTTAACTCGGCAATTTAAATTAAATGAGATTGTGGTCAGAGATAGCTACTGATTAAGACACAATGACTATATTTTCTCTATTTAATACGTGGGTAAGAATGAGATCAACAGTTACTTGATTTTAGTGCAGCTTTTGATACCATTGACCATTCTATTCTACTTGATAGGCTAGAACATGTTGTTGGTGTTAAAGGAACAGCCCTCTCCTGTATTGGGTCTTATTTGACAGATCAATATCAGTTCGTAGATCTAAATGGTGACCACTCAACAAACTACGGTAAAGTTTGGTGTTCTGCAAGGTTTTGTTTTAGGACCATTGCTTTTCTCATTATATATGCTTCCCCTTGGTGCAATTATTCATAACCATGATATTGGCTTCCACTGTTCAGCTAAGTCAGATGTGAGTCACCAGCTTAATAAGATTTCAGATTGTGTGAAGGACATTAGACGTCGAAATCTGATGTCATTACATGACGCAGAAACACTTGTTCATGCCTTTGTAACCTCTAGTTTGGATTATTGTAATGCTTCACTGTCTGGATGTTCCAGTAGGAGCATAAACAAGCTCCAGTTAGTCCAGAACACAGCAGCTAGAGTCCTAACTACAACCAGAAGATATGACCATATCACCTCTATCTTATCCTCATTGCATTGGCTTCCAGTCAAGTTTCACATTGATTATAAAATATTATTATTAATCTATAAAGCACTTAACGGTCTCACACCACAGAACCTGAGAGATCTTTTGTTTTTTATGATCCATCACACCTACTTCAATCAAAAGGTGCAGGATATTTGTTGGTACCTCAACTACAAAAGTCTCCAGCAGGGTTCAGAGCTTTTTCTCACAGAGACCCACATTTATGGAACAGAATTCCAATTAGTGTTCGGGTCTCAGACACAGTCTCAGTGTTTAAGTCCAGGATAAAAACACATTTGTTTAGTTTAGCATTTATGAATAGCTTTTCTTAGGTAATGGAGAAGATCTGAAGGGTTCATGGTCATAAAGTGTTTGGTGAACTGGGATGTCCTGATGTTGTCTCCTTACCACCCTCACAAGTCACTCAGGTTTACAGACTGTGGAGTGGTGGGACGCTTTACATCCCAGGAATTGAATAATGTAAATGTAAAAAATGTCATTTCTACAACAGTTTATAATACTGCAACTTCAAATGATTGCTGATAAAGACCAGACCATACATGTATTGCGTAGAGATTATATGCTTTGTGTGTTTGAATAAACTCTACACCTTCTGCCTCTGAAGATTCCTTACACCATTATGTTTAACTGGTCTCATCAGAATAAAACACATTTTGTCACATGGTTGGCAGGTTTGGATTTTTTTCTGGAGAAAAGGCTTAAAATTCACTCAAAAAAAAGCCCAAGTTTAAATTGTAGAAAGAAAATAAGTATTTCTTTAAACAATATCAATGGATATGGTTCCATGATACAGCTGACATTATTGAAATTAATTTATCCCTCTCATAATCAATGCCTTTCAATAAGTAAGATCCTATACATTTATAAACTCTTTGAGATCCAACAAGATGTGAAGAACCTGGTACAAAACCAGCTGCTCTTTATTTGGTTTTAATCAGATTTATGTCCTACAGCAACCAACAACATTCATATGAAAACAAATCGGAAACATTTTAAGAAAGAATGTTAATAAAAACTTACGTTTTAGAGCTGAAGTCAGAGCCGGAAGAAGCAACAGCACCACAAACACAGTCTTCATCTTACTGTCTGGCAGAAATTCTTCAGAAAAATCTTCATTCACACACACACACACACACACACACACACACACACACACACACACACACACACACACACGTTGCTGCAGATATTTACATTTTCTTAATGAATACACATACACTGTCCCACATTAAACCTGTGCTTCAGACTCAGGTTTCAGACTCAGGTTTGTCGCAGTCATTTTAACCTCTCAAAGTTTCTCTGTCTATCAGATTCATCTGAACATCTCTACAGGGTTTACTGTGATGATGGGAGAAGATGTATTGCAATCAAACTTTAATGAACAAAACTCATGAACAAAATTTTTTTAGTTTTTAGGCATTTCTTTAATACAGGATACAAACAATGTGGTGTGAGAAGTCTGAGAAATAATGTTTCATCTTAATCATCTAACATTTGTGTCTGTGATGAAGATGAACAGACTTTGGAGCTTGAGAAGGCAGATAACCAGTTGTATATCTGAGTATTAATCTGCTGACAGTAGTTTTTTCAGCTTTTGGTAGATGTTGTTTGCCCACGAATGTTAACTCAGAACAGTAAACATTTCACAATTTGTCACTAGTGTAAACAGTTCATTCAACTCTTCACTCAATAACATTTCTTGGTAAAAGTTGCCACATAACCTTCATATATCCTTCACTGGAAAGGATTTTGGGAATTGTTTGTTATATTGTGGCTATATATTATTCTAAATAACAAAGTATTAAGTATTAAACGTTCAATATTTTGAAAAACCTGCAATATTACCATCTTTTTATACATTTTGTTTTGTATATTGTATGTTTTTGTATTTCTTTTTATATATTTGCATTTTATTACTCTTGGCTGCAGTAACAGTGAAATTTCCCCATTGTGGGATGAATAAAGGTATATCTTATCTTATCTTATCTTATCTTATCTTATCTTATCTTATCTTATCTTATTTTATAATCAGCTGACCATCCAGTGATAACATTAGACCATTGTGCTGAATTAGATCACTAAAATAAACATTTTAAAATATTATGTTTCTGGATCCTTCAGTTTCTGGGACATTTTAAAATATATTTCTGAAAAACTCCATTCTCAGTTCAGCTATTGGTCTGTCTGTCTGTCCACATTTGTTAAGATTACTGCATTGTTAATTGTTACAGTTAATTAATTACACTTACTTAAAAGTTAAAAACAAAAGTTTTTTATTTCAAAAATAAAACATTGACAAAGTAAATTTCTCGCTCTTTATTTAAAAAGGTTTAAAACTCATACGAGAGTATGTTGTTATACATTATTAATACTTACTATTACTTTTCTTATAAATAACTATGAATATGAAATTTTTAGTATTTAATATTATTTACTGACCAGTAACTGAATCTATAAGTACAGTACTGTATGGAAATCAGTAATTAGAGCATTCATTATAAAAATATAGTGTATTGCTATAGAACAATGACGAAGTTTAATACAATAAAACAGCACAGTGTTAATGTTAAATAATGTTAATGGATATTTGTTAATTACACCATGGACTGTAGACACTGATTACAGCAGTATTCCTGTGACCATGTAAGTGACTGGAAACACAGCTATCAGTATTTTACTGTAAAGTTTACCAACGTAGACAATAATCTGATTTGGTTTTATTGTCATTACTGCAGTGTTAAGATTATTGCTTCAGTAATGACAATAATCTGATTTGGTTTTATTGTCATTACTGAAGCAATAATCTTAACACTGCAGTCTCCTGTAACAGAATTGAATCTTACGAAACGACACCAGCATTAACCAGGTTGTTATGCTACAATAACAGAATCCCAAATTGAACAAATACTTACTTTCTTTTGCAACACCTGCTGCATAAGAGAAACACAGCATGTGATGTGAAGGTCCAGAGATAACTATCTGGGGTGGGTAGATATCAGATCATCAGCTGCTGTGACCTTGTTTCATATTTCACCAGGGTTTAAAGTCTAAAAGGCTGATTATGAAACACAGATTTGTGAAGTGTTTCTAAAAGTCAGGACAAACATGCTAATAAATTTGGTTCCACTTGCAGAAAGAACCAGAAATAATCATCTTCAGTTAAAAGACGTTAAACTGACATTAAGTGTCTGGTTCAGAACTAAACATTGTCCTAAATCAGCAGAAATCAGGGTGTGAATTTATAATGAATAAATTAATAATAATAAAAAGTAATGAAACATTTTTCAAAACTCAGACTAATCAAAATTTCAGATTATTCTATGTTTATTTTTATATCATTATAATGATTAGAATATCACAACCTCAACCAGGAAATAACTCGTTTTCTCCGTTCCTACTGCCACGAGAACCAAACTGACTGGAGCAAGTATCTAATGTGGGCGGAGTACGCACAGAACTCACTCACCAAACCAGCAACCGGTCTCACACCCTTTCAATGTGTCCTCGGATACCAACCACCCCTGTTTCCATGGTCCGACGAACCTTCTGATCTGCCTGCATTGGATGACTGGTTCCGTAGGTGCGAGGAGACCTGGAGTGTGGCACACCACCAACTACAGAGAGCCATCCGCCGCCAGAAGCTGCAAGCTGACAAGCGCCGTAGACCGCACCCAGACTATCAGCCGGGACAATGGGTATGGCTCTCCACCCGTGACATGCCACTCCGTCTCCCCTGCAAAAAACTCAGCCTCAGGTTTGTGGGTCCATTCAAGGTTCTCGGACAAGTTAACCCTATGGCATACCGTCTGGCATTACCGCCCAACTACCGCATCTCTCCCACATTCCACGTCTCGCTTCTTAAACCCGCCGACGGCCCGAGAGAGGAGCAAGAGGAGACTGCCGACCCACCAGTGCCACCACCCTTGCTGATCGGGGACGAGGAGGCGTACCAGGTTCGCAGCCTTCTAGACTCCAGACGTCGTGGCGGCCTACTCGATTACCTAGTCGATTGGGAGGGATACGGCCCGGAGGAACAGTCTTGGGTGAGAGCACGAGACATACTGGACCCCTCACTCACTGCTGAGTTCCACCAGGCGCATCCAGATAAACCAGCCCCTCGACCTCGCGGGCATCCCCGACGCCACACCCATCCTCGCTTCGGGAGCCGCTCGCGGGGGGGGGGGGGCTCTGTTATGAATGAAACACCTGTCTCGCCTCCCGACCACCACCAGAGGGAACCTTCGCCCGAGTTCTAGCGACTTCGGAACTACATCTCCCACAATCCACCGCTCCTGTCATAATTACTCTACCAGCTGATTTCAATCACCTGCTTCCTATATAAGCTGAACTTGAACCCCATTTCTGTGCGAAGTCTTGATTTGCCTCTGCTATTGGTCTGAGCGTTTTCCTGTCTGTGTTTTCCTGGTTTTTTGACTCTGTTTTGATTTCATTCCGTTCGATGATTGTTTGCCGCCTGCCCCGACCTCCTGCCTTGTACCTTGAGTTGAAATTAAAGAGCGTGCAAATGGATCCTCCATCCCATGATCTGTCATTACATATATATATATATATATATATATATATATATATATATATATATATATATATATATATAATATAATTTTAAACTTTAATTGTATGTATATATTTATTTATTTTTATTTTTCTTATAGATTAATTTTTTTCTTTCTTCTGTTTATTATACTTTTGTAAATCTGTTTTGAGACCATGTGAATTGTTAAAAGTGCTATAAAAATAAATTCAATTTGAAATTTAACCTTCAATTTCAGTCAGATTATTGACATTTTGATTATTTTACTCATCCAACATTGTTGTTATTTTTAATTTGTTTTGATTTGTTCTTTCACATTGTAAATCATTTCTGCTGTATTTTAAGTGTGTGAAGGTTGATATCATTTCATCCTCCCCAGTATTCTTACCTACATATTGAATAACATTCATCCCTTATTGTTCCTAAATCAAATATTACAGTCAGTCATAGGGAAAAAAAAGCTGTTATTTATATAGGTTTGGCACAAAATTTTATTTGTATAGCACTTATAACAATGGACATTGGTCTCAAAGCAGCTTGACAGAACACCCTCCAAGTTTCCCTGTGTTGGTTGGCCCTGTTACCTTCCGTCCACGCATTTGAGTCTTATTTTGCTCTTATGGAGGAACCCACTTTCTAATAATTAAGGGCTTAAACCAGTATACCATACACACACTGCTAAATAGTTTGTGCAACTTTAGTCACAAAAACATCAAGCAGTTTCATTACTTTTTTTTAAATGCTTCTGTTCTGTTTTTTAAACGCCACAGTTCAAAAGCAATGTCTGATTTCCAGTATTAAATTTTCAGTAACATTTTATTTATTAATCTCTGGAAAATTGTCCGTAGTGTGTGAGTGTGTGAGTGAATGAGTGTGTGTGTGTGCGCTGCGATGGGTTGGCACTCCGTCCAGGGTGTATCCTGCCTCGATGCCCAATGACGCCTGAGATAGGCACAGGCTCCCCGTGACCCGAGAAGTTCGGATAAGCGGTAGAAGATAAATGAATGAATGAATTTTATTTATTATTCCTTTTGTGGGTTTCAAGTGACAATTGTGGGTTTTTCTTTCTTTAAGTTAAGGGTAACCAGATTGTCGAGATTTGTATAGCATTTTAAACTGAAATGTTGTGACAGTCATGAGGTTAATTACTAAGCCACAGTGGATGGTGTTATATGGGATGTACAGGAGTTGAAGACAAGTTTGGAATTCACACAACATATGATGGAGGAGATGAAATCTGGACATAAAGAAACTGAAGCTAAAATAAAATCTTTTGAAAACGACATAATGAATTTAAAACGTGACATTGATGGAAGGTTCACTAAGCTTGACTACATTGAAAATCAACTTAAAAGGAAAGATTTAGTCATTGACAGTTTAATGGATGATAAGGAAGAAAGTTGGAGTGGGTTGGAACAGAAGGTGCAGCACATGTTCTCCAATAATCTGAGACTGGATGGGAAGATTGAAACAGAGCGTGTCCAAAGGATAGGTCTGTACCAGGAGGGGGGAAGGCCCAGGAGAGTTATGGTGAATCTGCTGTGCCTCAAAGACAAACAACGCATTCTTTCCTCTGCTAAAAAAAACTCAAGGGGACTAACTTCTACATAAATGAAGTTCCCTTTTGGAACTCGATCTGCGTCGAAACGCTATGGGAAAGCCCTCTGCGTGACCGCGCTCTAAACCACGTGTGAATTCTGACCAATAGGCGTTGGGACGTGATGTCATCGGCAGGTGACGTCGTGTAAACAGGAAGCTACAAATGGCTGCGAGATGGACAAGACGCTAGCTTCTGCTCGTTCAGGTAAGCGCTGTCTTTCTGATACCGTGTTGCTGATTGAGTGATGGCTGGCAGACAGAATTTCGGTAAGTGTGTTTTTCTGTGTCCCTGTTTCATTACCGAGAAGGATTCGTATGATCGGTGTGTTGTTTGCGTGGGAGTGGAGCATGCACAATCGGCTCTCAAGGTAGTCGATTGCTCGCACTGTAGTCGCATGGCTATGCACACGCTTCGCTCTCGGAAAGTGCTCTTCAAGAAGAGCTCTCTCCCTCGCCGAGGCAAAGCGGCACCAGTGCTCGTGGGGCTTGCAGGTTGATTTGGCAGCGGGATTGGAGGCGGATGAGTCCTCTCCAGCCTCGTCTGCTGAATCAAGCTCCGGCTATTGCGGAGAAGCAGGCCCGATGGCTGTTTCTTCTCCCGACGCGAGCAGCGCTGCATTACATGTCTGCATTAGCCTGTGCTGTACGAGGAGCTCCTCGAGGTCGTAGCCAAGCTGGATTTAGATTAGCCGGTGGAGCAGCAGAAGCAGCACACACCCAGTAAGCTGGATGAGCGTTTCCTGCCCATTGTGTCACTTCCTGGTTGCTGGGGCCTGCCGTTATTTCCTGATCTGCACGCCGAGGTGTCCAGATCCTGGGAAACCCCGTACTCAGCACGCACTTCTCCTCGTCACTCCTCGCTCTACATGAATGTGGTTGAGGCTAAGGTGTGCGGCTACGGGGCGATGCCACCTGTGGAAGAGACGCTGGCTAGCTATCTCTCCCCTGACACAGATCTTTCTCTGGGGCGCCTTCTTATAGGCCAAGACCCGCCCCTTTTAGTTAAGACCAACATTAACAGAAGAGGTAAGTAAACAGGTATGTACATTTACCCAACACAACACAATTATATATAAACATATATCAACTACATGTTTCTAGAAACCAAAAGATGATCAAAATAACAAATACAAAAGAAAAACAAATATAATAAACACAGAATAATTATATTTAATTTAATTATTCCCCCTGTAACAGACAGGATAATGGACAAGCCGGCTTCCGGCTGCTTCACGCCGACACACCCACTCACAGCGGACCCAGCGCTATTTATCCAGGCCACTGGTGGCGCTTGGGTTCGACCGGCCGATGATGGAGAAGCAATGTGGAAGACCGGCAACACAGACGCTGACAAACGCTCATAACAGGTAAGTATAGACACACAACAGGACAAAACATTAAACGCAAGACTAAGCTAATGTGTGTATGTGTGTCACGGATCAACGGGCATAGGGACCGGTCACTCTGTCACAGGTACTTTTACTCAAGTATTGCTTTCTAATACTTTATACAACACTGGTCTAATGAGACAAAAATAGAGCTTTTTGGTCTAAACTCCACTCGCCGTGTTTATATGCTACACTGTCTTTTGTCCTGCGCTGTCTTTTGTCCTGTGCTGTCTTTTGTCCTGTGCTGTCTTCTTGTCTTGTGTCTCACACTGTGTACACCAGTTTGTACAGATACACTTTGTGTGTAGGACTAACTTACTAAGTCCTTATCTCTGTGTTCTATGTACTGTAGCTCCCTGGTCTTGGAGAAATGTTGTCTCATGTCACTGTGTACTATGTCACATATATATGCTATAAATGACAATAAAAGCTTCTTGACTACTTAAAAAAATGCTGTTACCAATTAAACCATTCAACACGTTTGGTTCAAATGAGCAAGATTTTATTTTTATTAAAAAGAAACTATTTGTTTAAAATGATCCACAGCTACTTGAAGCAAGAGACTTGAAAGGTTGGTATATTTCATGGGAGTCCATCCATCACTGCAGTGTGGCTTAACAATTCAGCCAAACATAAGGTCATGTGTAATGATAACTCACGTTTGTCAAAGAATTCAGCAGGTATTCTTACAATCAGAGCTCAGTACCTGAGTATTGTAGATAATGTCAAAGGTCCAAAGAATAGTCACTGTGATCTAAGGTGAGTTGTTAACTTCCTGCTTGAATTACCAACATCATGAAATTTTTAATATAGCAAAAATAATTCTAAATAACAATTAGACTTTTTACATGTGGTTGTTTGCTTGAGTTTATACATTCTGCCAAAAGTCATCAGGGAATCTGTTCATATTCTGTCTGCTCTGAGACCAGGGTGGTGTAATTTGGTGAGAGCTTCAAATTCCTTCCTCCCCTACTACAGCAGCAGGGACAATTTAGACCACAGAACAATGTCAGGTCCCTTCATGCTAATCTTACCCATTCAAAAACAGCATCAGTTACAATCTGGAGATTGTTCTTTAATATCAATGTTAATTAATGCCATATCCTTTTAACTGGCCCCACCCCAATATTAACCAATCAGGATCAACACACCAGCTGGCTTTAGAAGGCAGTTGATCTGTATAGATTAACCAGAGTGAAAAGTGAAACCAGAGAATAATGTGGGAGTAATAATGTTTATGCAAATCACAGGTGCAAGTCCAACCCTGTTTCTGAGAATCTGTCTTTACACAAAATTCAGTAACAATATAAACAATAATCTGAATAATTGAGAGGAACCTTGATCTGCAGAACACACTTATTTATTACGTCCAAGTTTTAGCTCAGTTTCACCAAGGTATTAATGTCTTTTATTAAGTATTACGACTTTGGGGTTTGTGTCTGTGATGAAGGTTCAATATGATGCATGCTGACCACATGATGGTGAGGTCAAGTAGCAAGAGTGAGATTCTCCATCAGGTTTTAAATCCATTTACAAACTTAGTTAACAAGAAACTAATGCTCCAGGACTGAGAAACTAAACCGTCTGGTTTCTAGTGGTAGGATTATCTTGTTACAGCAGATCTCTACACGTACTCAGTGTAGCTTTATAAAAAAAATGTGACAACTTTATAACAAAATTTTACAGAGAAACTAACAGAATAAATATTGAAGAAAACAAATCACTCACCAGGACTAAACACCTTCAATGATTAATTTGTTGTCTTCATTCAGTGATTCATTCAGAATCAGAAAGGTCTTTATTGCCAAGTATGTTTTCACATATGAGGTATTTGTTCTAGTACAGGAGCTCCACAGTGTAAACAGAATGGCATCGATAGGACATGAACACATACACCTGTATGTATGTATGTACCTAAAAAGTGGTACAGCTCCCACATACTTTGACACACAGAGGTGAGCCTGGTCTCATTGGAAAGAAGAGAGTCTCTAGTTTCAGAGTGATTCTAGGCCTTACTGACATAGAGTTACAGAGGCTAGAATGGAGGGATTTGATTTCCATCTGAGATTTTTACTGATAAACTGATTAATCTTATTGCTGTAAAACATGTTAGTAGCTAAACAACAACTGAGGGTTATAGCCACATGTCTTGGCTTTCACCAAAAAAAATTCAAGTCAAAAGACTCAAAAATGGATTTTGTATGAATATTTTTCTACGGACATGTCCGTCCGTTCATGTTTTTCTTGTTTACTTGTAACCTGACACCTTGAGGCATGAGAGTGTGAAAAAGTCGAGAATTGCGCAATAAAACCATTGCTCAGCCTGTACTGCACAGCTCAGGCCTCATAGACATGTCATGTTTCATACCGTTGGAATCGTCTCCTTATTGGCTAAAGAGCTGTAAAGGTCCCAGATCATGAAATCGCTACTGGAGGGAGCAATTGTCAGTCAAATGGAGGGTGTCCCACCTAGGATGGAGAGACATCATTGGCTTCTCAGCCATCTATCTCTGCACCACAGGCACCGATTGGCTCATGTGAGGGCTTGTTTGATTTGTTAGACCCTGGACTACAAATATGATGCAACAGTGTAGTTTTATAAGCCTCATGGGAGAAGTGAGAGCCGAAACAAAGGATGGAGGTGAACTGCTGTTTCCAGTTTTCGGTCAGAAACGTAATATTTGTGAGGCGACCAAAGCGTTTTGGATTAAAAGCTTACATATTCCAGTTCCTTGGACTCTTGGGGCATTTGTTTTGGAAAATATTGCCCCAGTGAAGAAAGGGAAGCGAAGGTAAGTGAACAACTGGTCTAGCATGCCTAGTTCAGTTCACTATCAACTTGGATTGAATTAGTATGACGGCTATAAATCATATTATGCTTTGTGTGTGGGCTTAATAAAATTCTGAGAGTCTAAGCTTTCAAACAATATAAAATTTAACCATTTATTTAGAGGATTTAATGCCTAAAAGCTACAGCGAAGTTGATGCAGCCTCATCCCCTAGTGGTCGTGTGCCGTCGTGTGCCGTTGGCAGCACGGCGGTCCATAACCTCTTATGCCTACCGAAAATCACTGAAGATTACTTTTACTTCAAATACTTAAGTACATTAAATATCAGCAAATGACTTTTGATACTTAAGTACAGTAAATATCAGATACTTTAAGACTTTTACTTGAGTAATATTATAAAAGGTGACTTTCACTTCTAATAAAGTCTTTTTCTAGTACGATACTTGTACTTTTTGCTCAAGTTTTGCTTTCTAATACTTTATGCAACAGTGGTCTAATGAGACAAAAATAGAGCTTTTTTGTCTAAATTCCACTCTCTGTGTTTATATACTACACTGTCTTTTGTCCTGTGCTGTCTTTTGTCCTTCGCTGTCTTCTTGTCTTGTGTCTCACACTGTGTACACCAGGTTGTACAGATACACTTGTGGCTAACTTCCTGCTTGAATTACCAACATCATGAATTTTTTAATATAGCAAAAAATTTTCTAAATAACAATTAGACTATTTACATGTGGTTGTTTGCTTGAGTTTATACATTCTGCCAAAAATCATCAAGGAATCTGTTCATATTCTGTCTGCTCTGAGACCAGGGTGGTGTAATTTGGTGAGAGCTTCAAATTCCTTCACCCAGGCGAATGTCCCCTATTCCAGCAGCCCTTCATGCTAATCTTACCCATTCAAAAACAGCATCAGTTGCAATCTGGAGATTAATCTTTAATATGAATGCTAACTAATGCCATATCCTTTTAACTGACCCCACCCAATATTAACCAATCAGGATCAACACACCAGTTGGCTTTAGACGGCAATGGTGAGAATGTGACTTAGCATTTACAGCATTTAGCAGATGCCATTATCCAGCGCGACTTACATTTATATCTCTTTTTTATACAACTGAGCAATTAAAGGGTTAAGGGCCTTGCTCAGGGGCCCAGAAGTGGCAACCTGGTGGACATGGGAATCAAACTCACAACCTTCCGATTGGTAGTCCAGCAACTTAACCCTCTGGTGTCTGAGGGTATTTTTGGGCCTTGAGAAGTTTTGACATACCCTGATATTTGTGCTTTTTTCAGTTGCTTATGAAGATATAAATGGCTAAAGTCTAACATCACTGTAATCAGCACAAACTGGACTACAATAATATGTGAGCAGCATGTATGTACATGATCGTGTTTTTGAGAAAACAATGTTTATGCGTGGTTAGTGAAAAATGAAACATTATAAATCACTCGAATAAGGCCATAAAACACATACAGAACATTGGTTCACAGGACTTTTGAGAACTGGATCTTGTATCCTAGTGTTTTTGCTTCAAAATTATGTGAAAATCATCTTGTTTACTCACTCACAGAAAACAATATGTTGATTTAAATTTTTTAAGACACTTTTTGTTAGTAAAGGGCATATGCGAGTAGGCGTCAACTATCATGCATATTAATGTAATTCACACCTGAGAAGACAAAGGCCCGCATAATGAGCTGCATAATGAGCCTTACAGGTAATTGTGTGACTGAGAGAGGAGTTACAATATTGTGGAGATTACAAGAAAAGGAGTACAAAATAAATGTGTATATTTTGTGTTTGTAGTTTATTTAGAATATTTAACTAGTGCAAACAGTGCCAGACAAGAGATAAGTACTAAAAAAAATCCTAAAATCCACATAAAGTGCATGTGTGCCAGACAAGAGACCGAGCAAACAGACACTATACTACAAGACAGATGCTTAAAATAAATAATAAAGTAACAATATGTATACAAGTAACAATATTTTATATGACCAATACAATATGTCTCTGTTAAAATCTTTAATGGAATCTTTTTTAATCTTTAATGGAATCTGTTAAAACTTGGTGCTTCTTACAGCATTGTTTGGGGCGTTGATCTTGTTTGCATAGCCCGCGTCAGGTAATTTCCATATGAATGGCACGCACGCGATAGGTGGGATCACATTAGCGCTAATGAGGTCGAGCCAGAAAAACTGTACCTCTCTTTACTTACATACAGATTACACAAAAAGACAATATTTGCTTTCGATTTTAATTACATCATTTAAAAGTAGACATTTCAGGCTTTCATTAGACATGTATCATGTTCGTGTGATAAGTATTGGCAGAGTTATCAGTTCATATTTGTAACGTGTTTCAGGAAGATGGTCAAGGAGACAGAGATGTCTGAATGCACACCCTGGTTATTTTCTTTATTTGCCAAAAGCACAGCATTTTGTTGTTATTATGAAGGCAGTCAAATAAAAGTAGACACTTTACAGTTTCGAATGATGTATTACATGTATGTGTATGATTATGAATGACGGAGTATTTTAAGTGCATTTCAAGTTGAAGAGGAAAAAAGCGCCGGCGCGCCTGTCGACCCCAAATGGTTAACCACTAGGCTACCACATCCCCATTCCACATCCCCTTAGCTGGGAACGTTTGGCAGAGTCTCTGGTCAGAGAGATCTTCAACTCCCACCTCCGACAGAGCTTCAACCAGATCCCGAAGGAGGTTGGAGACATTGAGTCTGAGTGGACCATGTTCTCCACCTCCATTGTCGATGCGGCCGATCGGAGCTGTGGCCGTAAGGTCGCCGGTGCCTGTCGTGGCGGCAATCCCCTAAGCTGGTGGTGGACCCCGGGATTATTTATTTGTCATCAGTCCTGTTCAATATTTATATGGACAGGATTTCTAGGTGCAGTCGGGGGCCGGAAAGGGTCCGATTTGGGGACCATGGGAGAAGATGGATGGCTTGAAGGCTCTTCTCCAATTCTTGTTGTATTCTGTCTATCTATTCTTTTTCTCATTTATTTCTTCTCTCAGTTCATTTATTGTTTCATATTTCTACTCAATTTCTTGTCTCAGCTCTTCTAGCTCTTGGTCCCTGGTATCCAGTTTCTGTCTCTTTCTGTCAATCTTGTTATCTTTCTCTTCTAGTTTCTCCTTCAGTGCCTTTATTTCTTCATCCATCTCATCTAGTTCTTGTTTCATTCTCTTAATCTTTCAGTCTTTCTTTTTTAGCTTTAGTCTCTGACGCTCGATCTCCTCTTCGTGTTGGTCGAGTTCTTCTCTGACTTTTTCGAAAAGGTTTTCCTTGTACAGTTTTTCTCTCAAGATGTCCTTGGTGTCCATTTTTCACTGAGTGAATGTCCTCCTGCACTGTTCAGAAAAATTTACAAGAATGAATGATTTTTTTTGTTGTATGTAAGCACTCACCTGATTAAACACCACACAGTTTTTCAGTTAAATTTAATTTTACTGGCTGTGCAAACAGAATGTGTGTGTGGATGTGACAGAGTGAACTGTCCCTATCGTCAGCATGACGCTACATACCCCACACACTTTCACTTCTCCTCCGTTTCTAGCTACAGCGTTGTGGGTGCACACACACGCCAGTTAGCACGCCGCTCGCTCGCATACACGCCGCACACACTCACTTCATTCTCTCATTCTGGACAATAAGCACACACACACACACACAAGGACGTTGTACTTCTTTATTTTTTTCTTAAATATCTATGTATAAGTTTCCTTTTGTGGGGTTAAGTTTTATAAACTCGCCTGTTTATATGCGTCGGTCTTCCGGGTGGGTTTGGACAGCAGCCAACCGGAGCGCTGATTAGTGGCTGGCTTTAAAGCGGCAACGCTGTGCCGCACATGCGCAGTAAAACCGGAAGTCGGCGAGTTTATGTTGAGGGGACGTTTTTTTTGTGCGATTACTATTATTATTATTATTATTGTTATTGTTTATTATTATTATTATTATTATTATTATTATTATTATTATTATTGTTATTGTTATTATGTTTATTATTTATTATGATACTCCATTCTATGGCTGGTTATGATACTCCATTCTATGGCTGGTTACAAGTTCCAATACCAGAAATGGTTGAGTCCGAGGGGAGGGGTTTACCCTTTAAAAACCAGTCTCCCACTTCAGTTCGGGGTGGGAGTTGTAGGTGTGCATGGTGGAGTTATTGGAGTTGGAGAAGCTATTAAGTAAATGCACAATTGTAGGTGCTGTATCTTTGTATATAGTTCTCTTTATATCCCTCGGATTTTCTTTGATTTCCTTTAATTTTCCACTGTTTCTTTTCTGGGAGTTGTAAATATTTTTCACTTTGCACTTGAGCACCCTGTAAATAAATACCACTTTACACTGAACATCACGGCGAGTATTGCCATCATTTGGGTAGAAGGCGAACCCGTAAGGCTGCTCTACCACATTTGGTGTCAGCAGTGGGATGGCTACTCGCAGGATGGTGCCACGAGAACGCAAGCCCAAGATGGTGCTTCGTTCCCAGACCCAGGCAGCCACTGAGGAAGATGGAGCCTGGGGAACAGTGGATTCCACTGCGGAAGAAAGAAAGGAGGATTGGATTCCTCCTGTCTGACCCAAGGGTACTGCATCCAGGACTGGAGCAGCGCCACCCACTACAACCTTTTAAGGAGGGATGGTAGAGGTGTTCTGACAGTTCATGCATGCACAGGAGCAGCAAGAGAAATGCTATCTCCAAGCGCTGCAGACTCTGCAGGAGACCATACGGCAAGCCATCCACCCAGCTTCATCATCTCTGGGCCTGTAGAGTCCACGAATGGCACTGCCTACACCAGCACCCCGGGGGAATACTACTGCACTTAGGGTCCAGAGCACACCGATGCCCACCAGTCAGCCAATGCTCAGAACCGAGCCAAAGTAGCCAAGCTTCCAGTCAGGGGGAAGACAAAGAGAACTATCTGTATTGGTTCGAGTGGCTCGCCAGAACCTGGAGGTGGCCAGAGGAAGAATGGAGTTACCAGCTGGTTCCACTGTTGACCAGGCAAGCGCTGGAGGCCTACCTGGCGATGGATGAAGACCAAGCAGCAGTCTACAGTGAACGCAAGAAGGCTCTGTTGGAGAAGTTTAGCATCTCTCCAGAAACCTATCGTCAGCGGTTTCGTGCAACTATGACCCCAGTTGGGGAGACACCCTCAAAGACATACAATCGGCTAAGGCATTTGTACCGCCGTTGGGTGCGACCGGAACTATACACCAAGGGGGAGATTGGTGAGATGGTCATCCTGGAGCAGTTTCTCCGAGTCCTGCCGTACGAAGTCAGGATATGGGTAAAGGAACGAGAGCCTAGAACTGGGCTAGCTGCTGCAAAACTTGCCCAGCAGTATCGGAACGTTCCCAATAGGGTCGTCATCTCCAACCAACGAAAGGTGACCAGAGGAGTTCTACCAGTGGATGGAGCGCTGGAGAATCTCGCCGCAACATTCAAGACAGAAAGGGGGATAAAGACACCAGAGAACAGAAACTCACGTGTTACTATTGTCAACAGCCAGGACACAAAGCAACCGTGTGCCCAGCAAGAAAAGCAAAATTGACGGGGTTTTGTTATGTCCCAAGGAAGGAGGACAGTACGGTGAATTGTATGGGGAACCCCCAACTCATCCCAGTGACTGTTAATAGGAAGGAGTTGACAGCTTTGTTGGACACTGGGAGTTCAATGTCACTGGTGAAAAGATGTCACCTGACCAGTGTGTCTTTCACAAAGCACACAAAACCACAATGTGTACATGGAGATGTGAAACAGTACCCCCAGACAGAGGTGAATGTGAACATTAATGGACAGACATACCTACTTACTGTGGCGATTGTGGAAACTCTACCGGCAGATGTGGTTTTGGGACGCGACATACCGGTATTATCAGAACTGCTACAAGTGAACTGGGAGAAGGAACAATCAAGATCCAACATCCAGCTAGCATGCCCAGCTGTCACTCGGGCCCAAGCTAAGATGGGACTGCAGCCGTTGCCGGACATGGACAGTAGTTTGCTTCAAGGCGGGACCAAGGGGCCCAGGAAATCACGTCGGCAACACCGGCTAGAGAAAGGACTTGGGACGCCAGTTCCGGAGACTAAAACTGAAGGACTGGAGGTGAATGGATGGATTGTACCTGTGAACATCGTGAAGCTGCAGCGTGTCGACGAGTCACTGAAACCTTTGTTTGAGAAAGCGGTGCAAGGCAAACAAGCGGACATGTGTGGGGAGAGGTATGTCATTACCAACGATATCCTATACATGCAAGCCTCGGATGCAACCCGGTTGGTGGTGCCGAAATGTTGTCGCCCTGTGGTGTTGCATCTGGCACATACAGTTCCCTGGGCAGGACATCTTGCTCTGCAGAAAACCTATGCACGCATCAGCTCACGATTTGTCTGGCCGTCTATGTACACGGATGTACAAAAGTACTGTACTACATGCCTCACCTGTCAGCAGTCCAGTGCTGTGTGGGGCCAAGACAAGGCCCCTCTACAACCATTGCCCGTGATCTCTGTCCCATTCCAATGCATCGCTATGGACATAGTAGGGCCACTGGAAAAGAGCAGTACAGGATACCATTATATCCTTGTCATCAGTGACTAAGCCACTAGGTACCCAGAGGCATTTCCGCTCCATCACCACCCCTAAGATCATAAATGCTCTCATTCAGCTGTTCTCTCAGGTTGGAACCCCAGAAGAAATCCTCACGGACCAAGGGACCAACTTCACCTCAAAGCTGATGAAACAGTTACACCGCCAGCTGGGTATCACCGCTATCAAGACCAGCCCATATCACCCACAGACAGATGGACTGGTCAAACGCTTCAATAAAACACTCAAAAGCATGCTGTGGAAGTTTGTGTCGTAAACTGGAAGGGACTGGGATAAATGGCTACCCTTCTTTGCAATTTGCCTACCAGGAGGTGCCACAAGCATCGACTGGCTTCTCACCGTTCGAGCTCCTGAACAGTTGGCAGGTCCAAGGACCTCTGGATCTCCTCCGGAGACACTGGGAGGACCCTTGTTCAGGAAATAAGGCGGAAAAGGGAATAGTCCAGTATTTCCTGGAGATGAGGGATCGACTGGAGAACTACAGGAAGCTGGCAGAGGAGAACCTCCGAAAGGTTCAGAGGGCACAGAAGACGTGGTGTAAGGAATTCTCATCCGTCGCTTGGACAGGTTAACCCTCTTTCATCTGCCGCCTGGGCACTTCCCTGCCCTTCTGATATCCCTCAATATAAATACCAGTACACAAGATAAGTGCCTACACTTTAACTGGTATGACAAGATACCAAATCAGCACTTACCCGAATACTGGCATCCCGGACGAGCCCCCAAAGAACTGTAAGGAATTCTCATCCATCGCTTGGACAGGTTAACCCTCTTTCATCTGCCGCCTGGGCAGGATAACCTAAAATTCAGCCTCTCGTTCCTCTGCTCGGTTTCTGTTCTCCACAAGGCCTTGGGGAAGTCTCAATGAACCACACATGCGACAGTCTTTCAAAGAGAAGTTCCAAAGTTTATTAAGAAAAGCAGGAATATAGAGTCATACAAGAAGAGGGAGGGTGTAGTGGTTGTGTGTGTTGGTATGTGTGTGCACATCTCTGTTTAGGTGACCTCTCAGTTACCCCAATGAAGTCATATCTTATCAGGGAAGTAAACCTATACTTCCCTTAGTTCCCATGGTTGGTAACATAAAGAATAATTATGGCAGGGCCATCTGTGGTAAGGCTAATTATGGTAGGGACAAGAGTGTGTCTGTGTCTGTCTGTCTGTGTGTGTGGGGGTGTATGTCTGTGTGTGTGTATGTGAGAGAGAGACAAAGAACAATGTGCACTTTACAGACAGTCTATAACATTACCAGAAAAGATTGTTTTATGCAACTATTCTCACACGTGGTATGACCAGCAAGCCCGTTCCAGAAAACTACGACCATTGTCAAAAGGTACTGTTGTTGCTGCCAACGTCCACGAGCAAGCTCCTCATGAAGTGGCAGGGACCCTACAGTGTTGTACGGAGGATGGGCCAGACAACTTATGAGATCCATCACCCAGACAAAGGCAAAGTGACACAGACTTACCACATTAACCTGCTGAAGGAGTGGAAAGAGCCTCCCAGCGAAAAGGCCGAACCGGTACTGCTCATCCAAAATGTGGAGGAGCATCAGGAGGAGGACCAACCGGAACCAAAAGCTAGTGAGCAGGCCCAGCCAGCAGAGGTAGACCTCGGACATCTGGAGGCACTCAAACAGGCTGAGCTGCAACCGCTCTTTGGTCGATATCCAGCGTTGTTTCATCAGAAGCCTGGACGGACCGACCTGGTACTCCACAAGATCCGCCTGACTGATACAACTCCATCGCGAGAGAGACCGTATCGGGTACCCGAGAGGCTGGTGGCCCCACTGAAGGCAGAAATCAAGACTATGCTGGAGATGGGAGTAATTGAGCCATCAAGTAGCGAATGGAGTAGTCCGGTGGTCATCGTACCGAAGAAGGACAACACCCTCCGTATCTGCATTGACTTCTGTCGATTAAACTCCAGTCCCAGTGTGATGCATACCCGATGCCACGCATTGACGATCTACTGGAAAAGATTGGGAGAGCCAAATATGTGACAACACTAGACCTGTGTAAAGGCTACTGGCAGGTGCCTCTGGAGAAGACATCTAGGCCTTACACAGCGTTCAGGACCCCACTGGGATTGTACCAGTTCATGGTTCTTCCCTTTGGCCTGCACGGGGCACCAGCAACGTTCCAGAGGTTGATGGACCAGGTGCTGCAAGGCGGGGAAGAATGGTCGGCCGCGTATCTGGATGATGTGGTGGTCCACAGCGAGACCTGGGCTGATCACCTGAGCCACCTGGAGGAGACCCTGAGGAGGATCCAGGAGGCGGGCCTGACACTGAACGTTGCCAAATGTTCGTGGGCCAAGGCTGAGGCAGACTACCTGGGTTATCGTTAGGCCTACAACCAAGAAGGAGGTCAGGTCCTTCTTAGGACTGGTGGGATAGTACCGGCGGTTCATCCCAAATTTCTCCACTACCGCAGTACCGCTGAGCAACCTGTTGGGGAAGGCAGTGAAGAACCCAATACGGTGGACTGATGACTGTGAGACAGCCTTCATCACACTGAAGGAAAGAATGTGTGCAGAGCCTGTCTTACGCAGTCCAGACTTCACAAAGCAGTTTACCGTCCAGGTTTATGCATCTTCGGTTGGAGTAGGAGCAGTCTTGACCCAGGGTGAGGAAGGCAACGAGAGACCAGTCGCCTTCCTGAGTCGGAAACTGCTGCCACGGGAAACCCGGTACTCCACAATTGAGAATTGCCTGGCAATCAAATGGGCCCTGGAGAGCCTGAAGTATTACCTGCTAGGAAGAGAGTTCACCCTGTAAACAGACCACAGAGCATTAACCTGGATCCACACCATGAAGGACCACAATGCTCGGGTGACCAGGTGGTACCTCTCCTTGCAGCCATACCACTTCAGGGTCAGACATCGTCCAGGGAAATAGAACCTGACTGCTGACTACCTGTCTCGCCACCCGGCCAGCTCGCGGCTTGGATAGGGGGAAGGTGATGTGACAGAGTGAACTGTCCCTATCGTCAGCATGAAGCTACATACCCCACACACTTTCACTTCTCCTCCGTTTCTAGCTACAGCGTTGTGGGTGCACACACACGCCAGTTAGCACGCCGCTCGCTCGAATACACGCCGCACACACTCAATTCATTCTCTCATTCTGGACAATAACCACACACACACACACAAGGACTTTGTACTTCTTTATATTTTTCTTAAATATCTACGTATAAGTTTCCTTTTGTGGGGTTAAGTTTTATAAACTCGCCTTTTTGTATGCGTCGGTCTTCCGGGTGGGTTTGGACAGCAGCCAACCGGAGCGCTGATTAGCGGCTGGCTTTAAAGCGGCAACGCTTTTCCGCACATGCGCAGTAAAACC
The DNA here is from genome assembly GCF_022655615.1 of Tachysurus fulvidraco. Taxonomy (NCBI): domain Eukaryota; kingdom Metazoa; phylum Chordata; class Actinopteri; order Siluriformes; family Bagridae; genus Tachysurus; species Tachysurus fulvidraco. The sequence goes on along the minus strand of NC_062520.1, from coordinate 1,619,763 downwards.
GGAAGTCGGCGAGTTTATGTTGAGGGGACGTTTTTTTTGTGTGTGATTACTATTATTATTATTGGTATTGTTATTGTTTTATTATTATTATTATTATTATTATTATTATTATTATTATTATTGTTATTACTATTGTTATGTTTATTATTTATTAAGATATATATATATATATCAGTCTCCAATCCACAACTTCATTCTCCATTCCACAACTCCATTCTATGGCTGGTTACAAGTTCCAACCCCTCTGGGAGAAATGGTTGAGACCGAGGGGAGGGGTTTGCCCTTTAAAAGTCTCCCACTTCAGTTCGGGGTGGGAGTTGTAGGTGTGGATAGTGGAGTTATCGGAGTTGGAGAAGCTATTAAGTAAATGCACAGTTGTAGGTGCTGTATCTTTGTATATAGTTCTCTTTATATCCCTCGGATTTTCTTTGATTTTCTTTATTTTTCCACTGTTTCTTTTCTGGGAGTTGTAAATATTTTGAACTTTGCACTTGAGCACCCTGTAAATAAACACCACTTTACACTGAACATCACAGTGAGTATCGCCATCATTTGGGTAGAAGGCGAACCCGTAAGGCTGCTCTACCACAGTGGAACGTCTTATTTTGTTCCTACGAATTCGTCGGCACAGTGTAGGTTAAAATCCTATGTAAAATAAAAATGCAAAGCAATTTACAATTTTAAATCTCCCTCATGCTTCTGGTGAAACTATCGACATCTGCATCGTAAAGACTCTAAAAGATGTTCCTCAGAACTACACAGATTTCCACCTCATCCCAGTAAATAAATCTGCTCCTGGAGGAACTGGATTTTATTAGAGAACATTCCTAAACAAACATCATGAAATTTTTTTAAAGGTAAAAGTTCTTAAAAGAAAAAAATCTTGTTCAGGTAAAACGGGGTTGAGAGAATCAGTATTTTAAATGAATGTTTAAATGTTGTGTAGTTGATCTGTATAGATTCACCAGAGTGAAACATGAAACCAGAGAATAATGTTTATGCAAATCACAGGAGCTGAAGAATTTAAATATTCAACAGGTGTAATTCCAACCCTGTTTCCTAGAATATGTCTTTACACAAAATTCAGTAACAATATAAACAATAATCTGAATAATTGAGTGGAACTTTGATCTGCAGAACACACTTATTTATTGCGTCCAAGTTTTAGCTCAGTTTCACCATGGTATTAATGTCTTTTATTAAGTATCACGACTTTGGGTGACTATTTTCTTCTTGATACCTAAAGTCATTTGATTAAAAGAAAACTCCCCTGGAGTTTGTGCCTGTGATGAAGGTTCAATATGATGCATGCTGACCACATGATGGTGAGGTCACGTAGCAAGAGTGAGATTCTCCAACAGGTTTTCGGGTTTAAATCCATTTATCAATTTAGTTAACAGGAAACTAATGCTCCAGGACTGAGAAATTAAACTGTCTGGTTTCTATTGGTAGTATTATCTTGTTACAGCAGATCTCTACACGTACTCAGTGTAGCTTTGTGTGTGTGTGTGTGTGTGTGTGTGTGTGTGTGTGTGTGTGTGTGTGTGTGTGTGTGTGTGTGTGTGTGATTGTGTGTGTTTGAGCTCATTCACTTCATACTTGGTGTTTTATTCACTTTTCCACATGGCTTTTCTGCTCACCAGAGGGCACCAAGTGCCCAATGTTCAAACTTCCTCTCAGCGTGGTTACTGTTTGCAGCGAAATCACTTCAACAGATCAAGTGCTTCACTACTCTGAGGATATTCCAGTGATATTGTGTATTTGATGTGTGGAGAAAAAATAACGAGGTGAAGTAAACTGAACCTTCAGTATTTTCTCTCAGATGCTTTTTATTTTACGATTCTTTTATTTATTCAGTTTCAGAGTATCTCCTTTCAGATCAGATGGACATTACTTACAGACACTGATTAGTCTGTAATAATAATAATAATAAGATACTCAATCACATGCTCAATTATATCAAATAAGATCAAATCAGAAGCTATATCATGTACATGTATTTATCTCGGTGTCTACCTCAGACACCTCAACAACGTTCCCAGAGATTTTGTACTTGAGAGAATTCCAGTCCAGCACATTCCCACGTACACCCAGGTCTTGAAGTTCATACAGATGCTTAATCTGACCTGCACCCAGGACACTGTCCCACATATGTACATCTGTAATTTCACCCACAAAGCTCTGATTTTTGTCAAAGCTGCCCAGAAATGAGTCAGGATCCTGTCCAAGAATAATAGCTCCACCTGGACTTACACTTATCCCGCGTTTGTAGATTTTCAGCATGGTGCGTCGTCCGTTCGCCCAAAAGGCGGTGACTCCGGTTCTCGACGCCCAGGTGACACACAGGTGAATGGGGACAACAGACAGCGGTGGTAGTTTAAAGATAACACTTTCACCACTGCTTCTCAGGTAAAGAGAGTATACTCCTTTCTCCTGCCACACGTTGAGCTCATCAGCTTGATTAGTTCGGTAAGCGAACAGGATGGTCTCACGGTCGTTATTGAGTTCAGAAGCAACACGCATACAAAGAGTGAAGGCCTGTAAATTCAGAGGTTTCTCTGAAGTGAGCTGCACATAGGCTGTGTCAGTCTCCTGAGGGAACAGCAGCACCTTACCTGTGTTGAAGGGGGAGACATGAAAAGATTATTTAAATAGTAAATCCTTTTCCTTCAAGTTGGCGGTTATTAGGCCCCTCATTAAGAAACCTAATTTAGATCCTAATGAACTATCAAATTACAGACCTATTTCACATCTATTTCGTTTATGTCTAAAATATTAGAAAAGGTTGTGTCTGTTCAACTGAGCACCATCTTAGAGGAGAACAATATCTTTGAAGAGTTTCAGTCAGGTTTCAGGCCCCATCATAGCACATGCTTCTGACCTATTTGACCTATTTTTAAATTCTTAAAAGACAGAAACATTACTTATTGGTCCAAAAACCGGTACACAGAAGCTCTTACAATGTAACTTTTATTTAGAGTGATGTACTGTTACTACTAGCTCGAGAGTGAAAGACCTGGGTGTTTATTAGACAGCAACTTGTCTTTAAAATCATATCACCCATATTACAAAAACAGCCTTCTTCCACCTTAGAAATATTGCCAAGCTGAGAAACATCCTGTCTGCATCTGATGCTGAGAAGCTAGTTCATGTAATGCATTACAATAGTCCAGTCTAGAGGTCATGCAGCTGCTTGACCAGGACAAGAAAGTATGACCATATAACCCCAATTTTATCATCTCTACACTGGCTACCTGTTAAGTTTAGAATTGATTACAAACTGCTGCTACTTACATACAAGGCTCTTAATGGTTTAGCTCCCATGTATCTAACTAGTCTTCTAACACGTTACAATCCTTCATGCTCTCTGAGATCACAAACCGCAGGACTTCTGGTAGTTCCCAGAATGTCAAAATATACTAAAGGTGGTTGTAAAAGCAAGACTCGCAACATCCTCCCCAAACCGGCAAAGGGAACCCTCACTCGAGTTTTAGCCACTACCAGTTTTTTACAGGTATTTAAGCAAGGCACATGTTACTGTTATGTTAATGCAAAATATCATTTCTCTGTGTTGATACCAAGCCATTTGTTTATGGTATTGTTTTGATCGTGTTTTGACTTTTGCTTTCTTTTCGACTACGATTTCTGACTTACTGTTTATTGGATTATTTCAACTGTGTTTTTCAGGTTTTGACCCTCTACTGTTTTTGTAAGAATGTTACCCACCTACTGCTATGGACTGGAATGGTAACCTATCCACAGTGAACATGGGGAACCCATGCAGCTGGGGTGGACACAAATAAAAGAGGTGGAACAACAGCATCGTCGTCAGCTTCAGCTATGCTATTACTTCAGCCAACCTGGACACACCTGTTCCATCCGCCCATAGAAACCCTCTTGTGTGATTTCTAAGGTGGCTTGGTCTTTCTCCACACCCAATTTCACAATTTTGTTGCAGTTATGTTATGTTCATGAAGTGTCCTGTGTTAGAGCTCTAATTGAGTCCGGTGCTGCAGTTTACCTGATTGGCTGAAACCTCGTTGAACAACTGCGACTGTCCACCAAGCCATGCCTCACTCTACTCTGTGTCACTGCCGTGAACAACCAACCTATCGTAGAAGACTACCTCATGCACCAAACCACTCTATTCACTCTCAAAATCGGATTATTTCATCAGGAGGAAATATCCTTTTACATTATTTCTACACCCGCAAACCCCATCATCTTGGGCCTCCCCTGGTTACATATACATGACCCTCAGCTCTCCTGGCGAAACAGGCAACTTATCCATTGGTCATCACACTCTCTGGCACACTGCATGCAAAATCCCCTGACACACCACTGTCTGACTACCTCAATAAAAAGCCCTGAATCCCAGCTCACCAAAAATATTCCTGTCGAATGTATCAAGACTTCAAGGAAATCCCTGACAAAGAAAAAGCTTCAAGGCTATCCCCACATCGCACAGGAGGCTGCAATCAATGAGCTCTTGCCCAACACAATGCCCCCGAAGTGCAGTGTATATCCATTAACCATCCCTGAGAGCAGAGCCATGGAGGGTTAGGGTTAGGGTTAGGGAAGGCTTTCCATCTATGCAAACTGAAATACTGATAATTTAGTTTAATGCTATTTACATTCTAATTTCCAGCTGATTGTTTTAAAGTCTGTGCTGTCATTGTACCAGGATGTGATTTTTCTTTGATTTTTCTCTCTCTAATTACTTTCCTTTTTAGTGGAGCTACAATATTTAGGGTAAAGTGAAACACTGACTCTAAATAGTCAGTCACCTGATGAAAATCTGTGGGTCATATGGTGATCGAATCATGGATGATAATTCTGGGAGTCTGTTGGTAAATCTCTCTGCAGTAGTGGATGTAAAAATATGTTTAACACGGTTACGTGGTAAATTGTAAATATTGTGTCCAGAGAGCAATGTAAATGAAATAAGATTGTGGCTAGAAATAGATACTAATTAAGACATTGTGACTATATTTTCTCTATTTAATATGAGGGTTAGAATGAGATCAACAGTTACAGTATTTGATCTTAGTGCACCTTTGATACCATTGACCATTCTATTCTATTTGATAGGCTAGAACATGTTGTTGGTGTTAAAGGAACAGCCCTCTCTTAGATTGGGTCTTATTTGACAGATCAATATCAGTTCGTACAGATCTAAATGGTGACCACTTTAAACAAACTAAAGTAAAGTTTGGTTTTCTGCAAGGTTTTGTTTTAGGACCACTGCTTTTCTCCCTATATATGCTACCCCTTGGTGCAATTATTCGTAATCATGGTATTGGCTTCCACTGTTATGCTGATGACACACAGCTATATGTTTCAGCTTAGTCAGTTGTGAGTCACCAGCTTAATAAGATTGAAGATTGTGTGAAGGACATTAGACAGTGGATGCTTCCTCCTGTTAGTATGATGGAGGTAGTATGATGAAATCTGATGTCATTAGAGCACTAATTGATTCCGGTGCTGCAGTTTACCTGATTGGCTGAAACCTGGTTGAACAGCTGCGACTGCCCACCAAGCCATGCCACACACTACTCCGTGTCACTGCTGTGAACAACCAACCTATCGTAGAAGGCTTCCTCACACACCAAACCACCCTATTCACTAAATGGTGACCACTCTACACAAACTAAGGTGAAGTTTTGTGTTCTGCAAGGTTCTGTTCTCCCTATATATGCTACCCCTTGGTGCAATTATTCGTAATCATGGTATTGTCTTCCACTGTTATGCTGATGAAACATAGCTATATGTTTCAGCTCAGTCAGATGTGAGTCACCAGCTTAATAAGATTGAAGATTGTGTGAATAGACAGTGGATCCTTCCTCCTGTTAGTATGATGGAGGTAGTATGATGAAATCTGATGTAATTACATGATGCAGAAACACTAGTTCATGCATTTGTTACCTCTAGGTTGGATTTGTCATATTCTGCGGCTCACTCGGCTGTGTAACATCCACTTCCGGGTCGGCACCATCTTGGCTGTGGCACTTTCGGGTTAATACCACTTTATACTCCGCCAGACTATTTAAGCATGCTGACTGTGGACACTCTTTGCCAGATTGTCTCTCCAATCCTCTGTTACCGCTCGTGCATGCCTTTTTCTACCCGTAAGTTTCAGTTACGTTTTTGACAGCTTTCCGTGTTGAATTTCGGCCGGGTGTGTTCCAAACCGTGGATTTTCCTTTTTGCAGATATTTTGAGCCCAAGCTGAATATCTTGGTTGGATTATATTTGTTTCTTTGCTTCGGAGGACTAAAAGTCTTTGTTGGATCATTCATTTGTTTTCCCTTGAGATTTTTACTGTTTCCTGGACTCGCCCTTCTTGATTTTTCTGTCAGGTCTGTTTTTTGTTTGTGGAGCCCTGTCATATTATCTTGTCGAGGAGCATTTTGTTTTGACCTGTTATTTCTGTTAGCCCTGTGACTCATTGATTCAGTCTTGTATGTTCCTGCTATTTTTACCGAACATTCCCATAGTTAAACTATTTGACTGGAAGTCTTTTGCTTTCTGCATTTTTGGGTCCATTCCCCCCTGCACCCTGACAGGATTATTGTAATACTTTACTGTCTGGATGTTCCATTAGGAGCATAAACAAGCTCCAGTTAGTCCAGAACACAGCAGCTAGAGTCCTAACTAGAACCAGAAGATATGACCGTATCACACATCTTATCCTCATTGCATTGGCTCCCAGTCAAGTTTCAAATCGATTAATAAAAAACTATTAATGACCTATAAAGCACTTAATGGTCTCACACCACAGTACCACAGAGATCTTCTGGTTTTTATGATCCATCACACCTACTTTGATCAAAAGGTGCAGGATATTTGTTGGTACCTCAAGTACAAAAGTCTCCAGCAGGGGGCAGAGCTTTTTCTCACAGAGCCCCACAGTTATGGAACAGAATTCCAATTAGTGTTCGGGTCTCAGACACAGTCTCAGTGTTTAAGTCCAGGATAAAAGCACATTTGTTTAGTTTAGCTTTTTATGAATAGCTTATCTTAGGTAAAGGAGCAGATCTGGAGGGTTCATGGTCATAGAGTGTTTGGTGAACATGGATGTCTGGATGTTGCCTCCTTACCAACCTCACAAGTCACTCAGGTTTACAGACTGTGGAGTGGTGGGACGCTTTACATCCCAGGAATTTGAATTGAATTGAATAATGTAAATGTAAAAAATGTCATTTGTCTACAACAGTTTATAATACTGCAACCAAAAGCTCCTGAGGAACTAATGGGTCATGGTAAACTCTAGTGTTGAGTTCTGACCCAACACTAATTCCTTCCTGCTAAAGTCTTCAAATGATTGCTAATAAAGACCCGACCATACATGTATTGTGTAGAGATTACATGCTTTGTAAGACTGCAATAAGTAAGATCCTATACATTTAGAAACTCTTTGAGATCCAACAAGACGTGAAGAACCTGGTACAAAACCAGCTGCTCTTTATTTGGTGTTAATCAGATTTATTTAATTGATGACTTCTGTATAAGAAGAACTTTTGAATATGATTCATTCTGAGCACATTCACATGACATATTATTAAAAGTTCTGCCTCGTAACACAACCAGGTAATTGTAAGTTACCACCTTTAATGTTCTACAGCAACCAACAACATTCATATGAAAACAAATCAGAAACATTTTAAGAAAGAACGTTAATAAAAACTTACGTTTATGAGCTGAAGTCAGAGCCGGAAGAAGCAACAGCACCACAAACACAGTCTTCATCTTACTGTGTGGCAGAAATTAAATCAATAATAAATACATAAAAAAGTATTACAAATCGTTATATCTTCATTCACACACACACACAGAGAGACACACAGACAGACAGACAGACACACACACACACACACACACACACACACACACACACACACACACACACACACACACACACACTGCTGCAGATATTTACATTTTCTTAATGAATACACATACACTGTCCCACATTAAGCCTGTGCTTCAGACTCAGGTTTCAGACTCAGGTTTGTCGCAGACATTTTAACCTCTCAAAGTTTCTCTGTGTATCACATTCATCTGAACATCTCTACAGGGTTTACTGTGATGATGGGAGAAGATGTATTGCAATCAAACTTTAATGAACAAAACTCATGAACAAAAAAGGTTTTTAGGCATTTCTTTATACAGGATACAAACAATGTGGTGTGAGAAGACTGAGAAATAATGTTTCATCTTAACCATCTAACATTTGTGTCTGTGATAAAGATGAACAGACTTTGGAGTGTGAGAAGGCAGATAACCAGTTGTATGTCTGAGTATTAATCTGGTGACACAGTAGTTTTTTGGTAGACGTTGTTTGCCCACGAAAGTTAACAGTAAACATTTCACAATTTGTCACTAGTGTAAACAGTTCATTCAACTCTTCACTCAATAACATTGACATTTCTCATCGTGTGGTAAAAGTTGCCACATAACCTTCACATATCCTTCTCTGGAAAAGATTTTGGGAATTGTTTTGTTTTGTTTTTTTGTAGTTTTTTAGGCTATATTTTATTCTAAATAACAAAGTATAAAGTATTAAACGTGCAATAACAGATATATTGAAAAACGTGCAATATTACCATCTTTTTATACATTTTGTTTTGTATATACTGTATATTATATTATGTTTCTATTCTTTTTATATATTTGCATTTTATTACTCTTGGCTGCAGCAACAGTGAAATTTCCCCATTGTGGGACGAATAAAGGTATATCTTATCTTATCTTATCTTATCTAAACTTAACTTATCTTATCTTATCTAAACTTATCTTATCTTATAATCTGCTGAACATCCAGTGATAACATTAGACCATTGTGCTGAATTAGATCACTAAAATAAACATTTTAAAATATTATGTTTCTGGATCCTTCAGTTTCTGGGACATTTTAAAATATATTTCTGAAAAACTCCATTCTCAGTTCAGCTGTTGGTCTGTCTGTCTGTCCACATTTGTTAAGATTACTGCATTGTTAATTGTTACAGTTAATTACACTTTAAAAATATTTTTATTTCAAAAATAAAATAATCGACAAAGTAAAGTTCCTGCTCTTTACTTAAAAAGGTTTAAAACTCATACGAGAGTATGTTGTTATACATTATTAATACATTTACATTTAAATCATTTAGCAGATGCCCTTATCTCATTTTTTATACAACTGAGCAACTGAGGGTTAAGGGCCTTGCTCAGGGGCCCAGCAGTGGCAGCCTGGTGGAAGTGGGAAACAAACTCACAACCTTCTGATTGGTAGTCCGGCACCTTAACCACTAGGCTACCACATATTACTTTTCTTATAAATAACTAAATACAAAATTTAATATTATTTACTGACCAGTAACTGAATCTATAAGTACAGTACTGTATGGAAATCAGTAATTAGAGCATTCATTATAAAAATACAGTGTATTGCTATAGAACACAGTTTAATAAAGACAAAGTTTAATACAATAAAACAGCACAGTGTTAATGTTATATAATGTTAATGTAGGATATTTGCTAATTACACCATGGACTGTAGACACTGATTACAGCAGTATTCCTGTGACAATATAAGTGACTGGAAACACAGCTATCAATATTTTACTGTAAAGTTTACCAACGTAGCCTCTAATCTGATTTGGTTTTATTGTCATTACTGAAGCAATAATCTTAACACTGCAGTCTCCTGTGACAGAAATGAATCTTACGATACAACACCAGCATTAACCAGGTTGTTATGCTACGATAACAGAATCCCAAATTGAACAAATACTTACTTTCTTGTGCAACACCTGCTGCATAAGAGAAACACAGCATGTGATGTGAAGGTCCAGAGATAACTACATCTATCTGGGGTGGGTAGATATCAGATCATCAGCTGCTGTGAGCTTGTTTCATATTTCACCAGGGTTTACAGTCTAAAAGGCTGATTATGAAACACAGATTTGTGAAGTGTTTCTAAAAGTCAAGTCAAACATGATAATAAATTTGGTTCCACTTGCAGAAAGAACCAGAAATAATCATCTTCAGTTAAAAGACGTTAAACTGACATTAAGTGTCTGGTTCAGAACTAAACATTGTCCTAAATCAGCAGAAATCAGGGTGTGAATTTATAATAGATTAATTAATAATGATATAAAAGCAATGAAACATTTTTCAAATCCCAGACTAATCAAAATTTCAGATAATTCTATGTTTATTTTTACATTATTATAATGATTAGAATTATATACATTTTAAATAAATATTTTAACATTTATTTTAAACTTTAATTGTATTTATTATTTATTTATTTTTACTTTTATTATTATTATTATTATTATTATTATTATTATTATTATTATTATAGATTTATTTTCTGTTTTCTCTCTTCTCTTTATTATACTTTTGTAAATCTGCTTTGAGACCATGTGAATTGTTAAAAGTGCTATAAAAATAAATGAAATTTGAAATTTAACCTTCAATTTCAGTCACATTATTAAAATTTTGATTATTTTACTTCTCCAATGATTGTTATTTTTTATTTGTTTTGATTTGTTCTTTTTCACAATGTAAATCATTTCAGCTCTATTTTAAGTGTGTGAAGGTTGATATCATTTCATCCTCCCCAGTATTCTTACCTGCATATTGAATAAAATTCATGCCTTATTGGACCTACATCAAATATTACAATCAGTCATAGGGAAAAAAAAAGCTGAGTTATTTATATAAGTTTGGCACAAAATTTAATTTGTATAGCACTCATAACAATGGACATTGTCTCAACGCAGCTTGACAGATTTGTATAGCATTTTAAACTGAAATGTTGTGACAGTCATGAGGTTAATTACTAAGCCACAGTAATATCAACACCTAAATGAACGTCCTGTGTTACAGGGTTAAATACAACAGTCAGGTAACATACAAATACAACAGAACTGCTACTAATTACTGCCTGCCCTTGTAGCATGTTCAAACTTTTTCACATTCCATAATTAGGTTTAGTTTCAACTTCAGCATGAAGACACTTAGGAGAATGTTTAGTCAAGTGAAACCTCATGAGCCCAGGTTTACTTTACAAACTTGTTATTGCTGATCTTTGAGATGTTTACTTTTACAGAATATGGCCGTTATCCAGAGCGACAAATAAAAGTGCTTTTGATTTGTTAATAAATACATCAGTATACAGAGATACCTTATCTCATGTGAATCGATTAGAATTACTACAGACATCAACTGTTTGGTCATCAACCTGTTTCATGCAGTTTAATGTACATTAATGTTATTTATATTCTTACACATGTGGAGATAGAAATCCAGATATAGCTTTAGATTTGTCTGTAATAAGCAAGCCAGAGACGAGAACGGTGAGGAAAAGCTCCTGGAGTCGAGATGAGGAAGAAACACTGAGAGGAACCAGACTCACCTGGGTGACATAATGATTAACCTGGAAAGTGTGATTATAAATCATTACGCTGCATTCAAGTAAACTGATAAAGTTGATCCTCAGACTCGTCCAGGACCAAACGATGTTCACACAACATTACAACACTAATGAAAAATGTATTACAGGTTAATATTCAGCCTGACTAACTTTTAAAAAGCACTAAGCCAGTCCTTGTTGCTATGGTTACAGTGACCTGGTGTGGTCATATCAACACAATATTGCCATCATTGCTCAAGATGACTTCTTAAATAAACACAAGCCCAAAATATTTTGTAGGATTTATTCAAAGAATTCCTCCAACAAAACTTTTATGATGCACACATTTAAAGTTAGATATGGAAAAAAAAGGAAAACTAAAAATAAACACAGATAACGGATATTATTCTAAAAATAATTACATGCATTAATTAGTCAGTATTAATAATTACATATATGATTGGAAATGGAAATGAACAAAGAGAAACGTAGAAGCAGATGTCAGACAAAGTGACTTTTAAAGCTAGGCTTCTGGCCCAGACACCTGAACAACATTCCCATTGATTTTATACTCCAGAGAATTCCAGTCCAGGACATTTCCCCTGGGAGCATGACACTGATCCTCATACAGCTGCTTAATCTGACCTGCACCCAGGAAACTGTCCCACATGTGTACATCTGTAATTTCACCCACGAAGCTCTGATTTTTGTCAAAGCTGCCAAGAAGCGAGTCAAGATCCTGTCCAATAATAATAGCTCCACCTGGACTTACACTAAACCCGCGTCTGTAGATTTTCAGCATGGTGCGTTGTCCGTTCACCCAAAACACGGTGACACCGGTTGTCGACTCCCAGGTGAGACACAGGTGAATGGGGACAACAGACAGTGGCGGTAGTTTAAACGTAACACATTCATGACTGCTTCTCAGATAAAGAGCGTATACTCCGTTCTCCTGCCATACATTGAGCTCGTCAGCTTGACTAGTGCGGTAAGCGAACAGGATGGTCTCACGCTTGTTATTGAGTTCAGAAGCAACACGCATGCAAAGAGTGAAAGCCTGTAAATTCAGAGGTTTCTTTGGGGTGAGCTGCACATAGGCCGTGTCAGTCTCCTGAGGGAACAGCAGCACATTACCTAGTAGAGAAAAACACAATACAGTTGTGAATTAGTGATTAACTTATTAGTGATTAATGTGATCATTACAGCTCGTAATGTCCTGGTGATGTACGAAGCTCCTGTAGATTTATTCAAACATTCGTCATCTTCTCATTCATTTATCAGTTTTTTTTATTTTTGAATTATAATTTGCTTTTCATAAAACATTAAAATCTAATATTAATAGATAAAAAAGAAAAGAAAGAAAACATAAAAAAACAAAAAAAATTTAAAAAGCAGCTTACCACAATTGGCTAATGCCAGAGACAGGAGCAACAACAAGGCGATGATTCCTGAATTCATCTTGCTGTGAACTTTCATTAAATACATTGGCAAATAAAAGATATAATTATAGCATAACTAATTTGTGCAACAAACATAAAACTTATACAACATGAGATCTTGTCATATTTCTCTTTTGATACAACACAAAATAATAATAATAATAATAATAATAATAATAATAATAATAATAATAATAATAATGCAGGTGTTTAAATTTTTATTAAAAGATTAGTTCTTTTTTGTACAACACATTAAAACACTGTTGCAGCTGTTTAACTTGTATGTTCAACTCTATGTTCAAGGCAGTAATTTAAACTAACGGGTACTTACCTTTTCCTTTAGAAGAAGAAGATCAGCGTGAGGTGAAAATGCAGCACCTCGAGATCAGCGAGCATTTATATGTTATTTTGCAGGTGTGTCAGCACACAGGTATTTGTTGTTACATATGTCAAAATGTTAGAACTAGTTAGTTAGTGCAGTGAAGGAATGAGAAAAACAAACATATAAGGAGGAGAAATCCATGGAACAAGGATCTATAAGACTTCCAGGGAACTACAAAGGAACACAATAAAATGGTGTATATTTATACAGAGGTGGATGTCAGACTTTTATAAACTATCATTAAACAGATGAACAGTGAGGTGTGTTTACACACCCAGGCTTTACTACTGGCAGCCATGTTGAATAATGACCAAATAAAATTCATCAATAATCCTGGAAGTCATAAAAAACCCAGCTGAATACATTTACATTTACAGCATTTGGCAGAATATCTAAGGTATTGCAGACCTTCTGTTCCTGAGATAAGGAACAGGAATCATATTTACTATAAATATAAGACATGGATTACACAGACCATTGTGTTTTACAAAAACTTTTTTCCAGTATCATTAAATATTATATATATTAATATTAAATATAAATATTAAATATTTTCTCATAAAGACCAAAGCAAGGGAACAGAAACTAGAAAACAAGAAGCAAACCCTAGGTTTTTAATCTACTTCTACTATTTAATCTATGAATACTAACACAAGCCATAATACAATCAATATAACGTGTGCAGAAATACTGGAATGAACACAGTGTTATAGCAGCAGTTACATGAGGTAATGTAAAGTATTGTGCAAAACAGCAAACAACTGAAAAGTGAGACAGAATGTGCAAAGAGCAAAAAACAGTGTGTAAAACATCGTGTAAACAGTTTGATGGATGTATAATGGAAGTGTGTGTATATGGTGTAGGTCTGTGCAGTCCATACAGTTGGTGTGCGTGTGCTTGTTGTGCTCAGTACAGTTCAGTTCAGTTATTGAGTCTGATGGCTTGTGGGAAGCTCTGAGATGTCCTCATGGAGGAATGGAAGAGGACTCCTGTGGCAACCTTTAATGCTCTGGTGAACTCCATGCCCGAGAGGGTTAAGGCAGTGCTGGTAAATAATGGTGGCCACACTGAATATTGACATTTTGGGCCCAATTTGGACATTTTCACTTAGGGGTGTACTTACTTTTGTGTCAATCAGTTTAGACATTAATGGCTGTGTGTTGAGTTATTTTGAGGGGACACCAAATGTACACTGTTATACAAGCTGTACACTCTCTACTTTGCATTGGGGCACAGTGTTATGTCTTCAGTGTTGTCACATGAAAAGATAATATAATAAAATATTTACTAAAATGGGAGGGGTGTACTCTGGAGTGGTGGGACGCTTTACATCCCAGGAAGCTGTCATGTCTGTGTCACCTTCTGGCTCTAGCCTTTTATTTATGATGCAATAGCTAGTCTTGATGGAATCACTGTCTGCACTTTACACATAATTTACATTGTCCATCAAATGATTACAGTCATACCTAACAATTTTTCTCTCTCTCTGTCGAGCTATACATGTCACTCCGGAGCTCCCAGTGTTCCGAGTTCTTGGCCCGATCGTCTCTTCTTTGAGCTGCTTTGAGACAATGTGAATTGTTTAAAAGCGCCAAACAGATAAATTTAATTAAAAATGGAATCAAATTGACAGACACCAAGAGACACTTTTCCTGACTAGCTGATGGACTGACTGACTGATTCAAATGAACGTTCCAGAGAAACACATCCATTCATTTCTCTTACAAATCAATTTATTTCTTAATTAAACAAATTTGTTCATTTAATCATTTCATTGATTCTTTTTTCTTCATTTCTTCATTCTTTTTCTTTTCTTTTCTTATTCTATCGTTCTTTCACATGCAGTGTCACATCTCTTTGTCTTTTCATCACTCAGATCTCTTTCTGGTACCAAGTTCGTCCTGTTTTTGTCAAAACATTATTTCATGTATAAAGCTTCTAAATGGACATATTTGTTTTATTTGCACTGTACCTAATTTTCTGGCCCATAGCTGACAGTTTTTTACTGGGAAATTGATGAAAATGTGCAATAATGTCTTCATTACTTTCACAAAAATAACTGTTTCAAATGGATCTTATGACAAATTGTAGCTTGAAGTTTCTTAAACATTTCTAAACACTAAATGTCCAGTGTGTGACATTTAGAGTGTAACGACACATTAGAGTGTGAATGGTGTAAATGTGAAGCTGCAGTTCTGCTTTTAGTTAGAGACTGTAAATGTTTAGTATATATTTAAAGATATGAACAGAACAAACTTACCATCATCTGGTCCTGAACAACCTCTGAGTGTCGAACCAGAGATGGTTCTGTGGTCTGATCATACACTGGGTATAAACACAATAAACATAATACTGTAATATTGTAATAAATAAACACAACATCATCTATAACTGAAGTGTTGAATTATTAATGATGTAAATATATAAATTATTCATTCAAACAGAATAAAGACTTTAGTGATGTTCAGTATGTACATGTGCACTGTGGCCTAATGATTAATGACACACATTTTATTCACATTTATAAACCATGTACATGAACACAGACTGTGATGTCACAATCCGGCTAACAGCTACTAGCTCAGGAGGAACTGAACAAATCTACTGAATTCATGTTTTCATAAAGGAGACTGAGCTCTGCAAGTTTACACCAGAACTGAGATATAGTTGTACCTTCGGTGGTGGGCTTCATTTTTGCTGTATTTTTTTTTTTATCATCCCCTTTAGCGTAACAATAATAGCCGACTGTTGCAGCTGTAGCTCCGGCGGCTAACAGCAGGTAGCGCCGTGGAATTTCCTTAATGCGATTACTCATTTTTAAGAGTAACTACAACAAAAACACTTTACTCTCTCGACATACAAAAGCTTTCTGAAAGCTCCGCATTCTTTTTTTTACTACTTGGTGTCAGTTCTGTTCGCTTCTAAATCTGTTCTAGATCTGTGACTTCACAGGCGTCACTTGGCAACCGGAGAAAAACACGTGCGAACACGTGATACAGTAAAAAAAAAAAAAACACCTCACTAAAAAAAATCACAGTTTCTCATTAAATACACTATATTGAGCTGAATGAATGAATAAATTGACTCTTTAACTCTGAGTACCTTAAAAACCACAACACACTCCTGCTGTATGTGCACACACTTTGGTGATCTGATTCTGATTCTGAACGTTGTGTCATTAAGTGAGTCATTCGTCTCAAGTCAACACTTTCACTGTTTTTTCAGCTCCTTTCTGTGCTTGTGCTCTTCTTTAAGCCGCCTTCAGGTTCAGGAGCGATATTAGGATGTGCAGTTTCATCCTACACGCCTCAGTCTACACGTCATTTTAGTGATGATATCAAAAGCTAGTCAATATTCTACACAGTAAAACCTCCATATGAACCTGCAGCTTTCTGTTTGTCTCCAGGTCTCATTACTGAAGAGAACAAAGCTTCTGCTGGAAACGACAGCAGATACAATAGTTAAGAACAAACATTCACATGAAGTCTGTATAGAGAGCCGTATGTCTGACCAAACCACATCAGTTCAAACACCATTGTAGAATAAAGTCATACAAGACAATACCTTAAACTGGTTACAACACATACAGTGTATGACTGCAGGAGGGAAGAACACTGTAAGAGGGTGCACATACTTATGATCCTTCCTCAGCATGTGGCTATCCTACTGGAATACAGTGTGACAAATAACCAATGAACACACTCACACTCAGAATGGA
The DNA here is from genome assembly GCF_022655615.1 of Tachysurus fulvidraco. Classification (NCBI taxonomy): domain Eukaryota; kingdom Metazoa; phylum Chordata; class Actinopteri; order Siluriformes; family Bagridae; genus Tachysurus; species Tachysurus fulvidraco. The sequence continues at coordinate 1,602,817 of NC_062520.1, read as the reverse complement.
GCTGGTTTTAAATACAGAAATGTTTAAATGTTTGGTTCTTTGTTCAAAATGATGTGTGACATGACGTCTCATTACTGAGAGTATCTGCACACACGTGTTTCAAGGCCTGCTGTTAAAAGTAAAGCCTTCTGTGTATTCGTGTGATCTGCACGTGCAGTGTTTTATAGCTTGCTGTCAAATTCCATGGCGAAAGAAAGCTTCAGTTCTATATAATCACAGCCTGAGAAGTTGCAGGAAGTATGACCACATACAGAAGTGTTAACCGTGAGGTTAGAAAAGAAAAGACATTAGCAGCACACACAGAGTCGGTTGGTGAGATATGTTTGGGAAACCGAGAAGTATTTATGGAATAAGATGGTAGCCATCTAAAAGGCACAAAGCCAACCAAACCTGACAGCCAAATTTGGCCACAGTAAAAAAGTATAAAAGCCTGCCTTGAATCACATTGAGTGTGCATTCTATTGTAAGCAGCCTTAGTGCATGTTATACTTTAGGTGCAGCATAGAACAAATGCAAGTTTACACTTGGAGAGTGTTTCTTGGTTTGTTATAATCTTTGCATCTTAACACCTTTTACTTATTCTAGTACTGTTTGATTATTTGAAGGAAGTTTTTATTTGTAATCGTTTTCTTTTTATTTTACATATATTACACACACCTATTTGTATTACACTACTTTTAATAAAAACAAGGCCTCCCATTGTGAGGATCCTGAAAAGACAAAAAGGTCTAAGTCTGCCTCCTTCATTTAAAGATTCAAACAATAGTTTAAGTAGAAGACCTTGGAGAGGATCCTTTGTTAGAAGACCGAGGGGACTTCGAAGGACACCTGCGTTCAAGGTAAGACCAACTTTTAATAGTTGATCTTGTGTTTCCAACACGACCTCGTGTAAATTAAGATACACTCAGTGGGGGCGCGTAAGGTTTCCTACGCAATCCGAAAACATGTGTCGCTAAGGGGCAAGTATATATATATATGAAAGTGAAAGTGACATACGGCTAAGTATGGTGAGCCATACTCATAATTTGTTCTCTGCATTTGACCCATCCAAAGTGTACACACACACACACACACCGTGAACATACTGTTGTATTTAACCCTGTAACACAGGACGTTCATTTAGGTGTTGATATTACTGTGGCTTAGTAATTAACCTCATGACTGTCACAACATTTCAGTTTAAAATGCTATACAAATCTGCCAAGCTGCGTTGAGACAATGTCCATTGTTATGAGTGCTATACAAATTAAATTTTGTGCCAAACTTATATAAATAACTCAGCTTTTTTTTTCCCCTGTGACTGATTGTAATATTTGATGTAGGTCCAATAAGGGATGAATTTTATTCAATATGCAGGTAAGAATACTGGGGAGGATGAAATGATATCAACCTTCACACACTTAAAATAGAGCTGAAATGATTTACATTGTGAAAAAGAACAAATCAAAACAAATAAAAAATAACAACCATTGGAGAAGTAAAATAATCAAAATTTTAATAATGTGACTGAAATTGAAGGTTAAATTTCAAATTTCATTTATTTTTATAGCACTTTTAACAATTCACATGGTCTCAAAGCAGATTTACAAAAGTATAATAAAGAGAAGAGAGAAAACAGAAAATAAATCTATAATAATAATAATAATAATAAAAGTAAAAATAAATAAATAATAAATACAATTAAAGTTTAAAATAAATGTTAAAATATTTATTTAAAATGTATATAATTCTAATCATTATAATAATGTAAAAATAAACATTGAATAATCTGAAATTTTGATTAGTCTGAGATTTGAAATATGTTTAATTATTATTTATCATTATTAATTAATTTATTATAAATTCACACCCTTATTTCTGCTGATTTAGGACAATGTTTAGTTCTGAACCAGACACTTAATGTCAGTTTAACGTCTTTTAACTGAAGATGATTATTTCTGGTTCTTTCTGCAAGTGGAACCAAATGTATTATCATGTTTGATTTGACATTTAGAAACACTTCACAAATCTGTGTTTCATAATCAGCCTTTTAGACTTTAAACCCTGGTGAAATATGACACAAGCTCACAGCAGCTGATGATCTGATATCTACCCACCCCAGATAGATGTAGTTATCTCTGGACCTTCACATCACATGCTGTGTTTCTCTTATGCAGCAGGTGTTGCACAAGAAAGTAAGTATTTGTTCAATTTGGGATTCTGTTATTGTAGCATAACAACCTGGTTAATGCTGGTGTTGTATCGTAAGATTCATTTCTGTCACAGGAGACTGCAGTGTTAAGATTATTGCTTCAGTAATGACAATAAAACCAAATCAGATTAGAGGCTACGTTGGTAAACTTTACAGTAAAATACTGATAGCTGTGTTTCCAGTCACTTATATTGTCACAGGAATACTGCTGTAATCAGTGTCTACAGTCCATGGTGTAATTAGCAAATATCCTACATTAACATTATATAACATTAACACTGTGCTGTTTTATTGTATTAAACTTCGTCTTTATTAAACTGTGTTCTATAGCAATACACTGTATTTTTATAATGAATGCTCTAATTACTGATTTCCATACAGTACTGTACTTATAGATTCAGTTACTGGTCAGTAAATAATATTAAATAATATTAAATTTTGTATTTAGTTATTTATAAGAAAAGAAATATGTGGTAGCCTAGTGGTTAAGGTGCCGGACTACCAATCAGAAGGTTGTGAGTTTGATTCCCACCTCCACCAGGCTGCCACTGCTGGGCCCCTGAGCAAAGACCTTAACCCTCAGTTGCTTAGTTGCATAAAAATGAGATAAGGGGGTCTGCTAAATATTGTAAATGTAAATGTATTAATAATGTATAACAACATACTCTCGTATGAATTTTAAACCTTTTGTCGTTATTTTATTTTTGAAATAAAAAACTTTTAAAGTGTAATTAACTGTAACAGTTAACAATGCAGTAATCTTAGCAAATGTGGACAGACAGACAGACCAACAGCTGAACTGAGAATGGAGTTTTTCAGAAATATATTTTAAAATGTCAGAAAAACTGAAGGACCCAGAAACATTCATTCATTCATTCATTCATTTTCTACCGCTTTATCCGAACTACCTCGGGTCACGGGGAGCCTGTGCCTATCTCAGGCGTCATCGGGCATCAAGGCAGGATACACCCTGGACGGAGTGCCAACCCATCGCAGGGCGGATCCAGAAACATAATATTTTAAAATGTTTATTTCAGTGATCTAATTTAGCACAATGGTCTAATGTTATCACTGGATGGTCAGCAGATTATAAGATAAGATAAGATAAGTTAAGTTTAGATAAGATAAGATAAGATAAGATAAGATAAGATAAGATAAGATAAGATAAGATATACCTTTATTCGTTCCACAATGGGGAAATTTCACTGTTACTGCAGCCAAGAGTAATAAAATGTAAATATATAAAAAGAATAGAAACATAATATAATATACAGTATATACAAAACAAAATGTATAAAAAGATGGTAATATTGCATGTTTTTCAAAATATTGCACATTTAATACTTTATACTTTGTTATTTAGAATAAAATATAGCCTAAAAAACTACAAAAAAAAAATTCCCAAAATCTTTTCCAAAGAAGGATATATGAAGGTTATGTGGCAACTTTTAACACACGATGAGAAATGTCAATGTTATTGAGTGAAGAGTTGAATGAACTGTTTACACTAGTGACAAATTGTGAAATGTTTACTGTTCTGAGTTAACATTTGTGGGCAAACAACATCTACCAAAAAACTACTGTGTTACCAGATTAATACTAAGACATACAACTTCAGACTAAAACTCAGAGTTTTGTTCATTAAAGTTTGATTGCAATACATCTTCTCCCATCATCACAGTAAACCCTGCACAGATGTTCACATGAATCTGATAGATAGAGAAACTTTGAGAGGTGAAAATGACTGCGACAAACCTGAGTCTGAAACCTGAGTCTGAAGCACAGGCTTAATGTGGGACAGTATGTGTATTCATTAAGAAAATGTAAATATCTGCAGCAATGTGTGTGTGTGTGTGTGTGTGTCTCTGTGTGTGTGTGTGTGTGTCTGTGTGTGTGTGTGTGTGTGTGTGTGTGTGTGTGTCTGTGTGTCTGTGTCTGTGTGTCTCTCTCTGTGTGTGTGTGTGTGTGTGTGTGTGTGTGTGTGTGTGTGTGTGTGTGTGTGTGTGTGTGTGTGTCCATGTGTGTGTGTGAATGAAGATATAACGATTTGTAATACTTTTTTATGTATTTATTATTGATTTAATTTCTGCCACACAGTAAGATGAAGACTGTGTTTGTGGTGCTGTTGCTTCTTCCGGCTCTGAATTCAGCTCTAAAACGTAAGTTTTTATTAACGTTCTTTCTTAAAATGTCTCTGATTTGTTTTCATAAGAATGTTGTTGGTTGCTGTAGAACATTAAAGGTGGTAACTTACAATTACCTGGTTGTGTTACGAGGCAGAACTTTTAATAATATGTCATGTGAATGTGCTCAGAATGAATCATATTCAAAAGTTCTTCTTATACAGAAGTCATCAATTAAATAAATCTGATTAACACCAAATAAAGAGCAGCTGGTTTTGTACCAGGTTCTTCACGTCTTGGATCTCAAAGAGTTTATAAATGTATAGGATCTTAATTATTGAAAGGCATTGATTAGGAGAGAGGGATAAATGAATTTCAATAATATCAGCTGTATCATGGAACCATATCCATTGATATTGTTTAGTCTTGTTTAAATATTTTCTTTCTACAATTTAAACTTGGGCTTTTTATGAGTGAATTTTAAACCTTTTCTCCAGAAAAAAGTCCAAACCTGCCAACCATGTGACAAAATGTGTTTTATTCTGATGAGACCAGATAAACATAATGGTGTAAGGAACCCTCAGAGGCAGAAGGTGTAGAGTTTATTCAAACACACAAAGCATATAATCTCTACACAATACATGTATGGTCATGCAGGAAGGAATTAGTGTTGGGTCAGAACTCAGAGTTTACCATGACCCATTAGTTCCTCAGGAGCTTTTGGTTGCAGTATTATAAACTGTTGTAGACAAATGACATTTTTTACATTTACAATATTCAATTCAATTCAAATTCCTGGGATGTAAAGCGTCCCACCACTCCACAGTCTGTAAACCTGAGTGACTTGTGAGGGTGGTAAGGAGGCAACATCCAGACATCCCAGTTCACCAAACACTCTATGACCATGAACCCTCCAGATCTGCTCCTTTACCTAAGAAAAGCTATTCATAAAAAGCAAATAAACAAATGGCCACCAGAAACGCTGTTGAATGGTCGCCAAGGTACAGGACACACCAGGGTGACAAAACAAAGGTGAGCAATGACACTCCTCGAGAACCTGGGAGCGTAGGTTATTGGGAACAAAAAGTCTTTGCAGGACAATTGCTGTGAATGGCTTGCCCAGATGTGGCCTGTCGGACCCTCCTTTAGATGTCCAGTTGAAAAATCCGGACGATTACCGATGTAGGACTTATTTGGTGGTATAATCCTCCTCTTCTGGGGAGTGTAAGCGTGAAAGGGCATCTGGTATACCGTTCTTGGATCCTGGGCAATAAGGCAGGGTGAAGTTAAAACGGCCAAAGAAGAGGCCCCAGCGAGATTGGCGTGCGTTCAAGCGTTTGGCTGTTCTGAGATATTCCAAGTTGCGGTGGTAAGTCCAAACAATGAAAGTTTGATTAGCCCCCTCCAACCAGTGACACCACTCCTCAAGGGCGAGTTTCACAGCCAGAAGCTCCAGGTCCCCAATGGCATAGTTCCGTTCTGCCGGGGTGAGACGGCAAGAGAAGAAGGCACAAGGGTGCACCCGATTGTCCTTGGATGACCTCTGAGAGAGAACGGCTCCAACTCCCTGATTATATGCATCCACTTCAATGATAAACTGGAAGGCTGGATCAGGTAGAGTCAATAGGTGAAGGTGAGGTGAAGAGCTCCTTGAGCCTATTAAAGGCCAGCTCGGCCTGTGAGCTCCAATTGAAGGTCTGAAGAGTGGAGGTGAGCCGATGAAGGGGAGTGGCTACTGCACTAAAGCCCCGTATAAACCGCCGGTAAAAGTTGGCAAACCTTAAGAATCTTTGAAGCTCCTTGCATGACCTAGGATGTGGCCAATCCTTGACCGCCATAATATGACCCGGATCCATCTGGATGCTGCCTACTGAAAGGACAAACCCCAGGAAGGTGGTCTGGGTGACATGAAACTCGCACTTCAAAAGCTGAAGACATAAGAGGCAGTGGGTAACGGTTCTTTATAGTTATGGCATTAAGTGCCCGATAGTCAATGCATGGTCTTAGTAAACCATCATTCTTACTGACAAAAATGAAACGGGCACTAGCCAGGGAGGAGGACGAACGAATAAGACCGGCAGCCAATGATTCCTGAATGTACGCAGTCATGGCTTCCCTCTCTGGCCCGGTGAGGCTGAATAGACGACCATGAGGAGGAGAAGTCCCAGGAAGGAGATCAATGGCGCAATTGAATGGTCGGTGGGGGGGTAAAGAGGAGGCCTGCACTTTACTGAAAACCCTCTTGAGGTCATGGTAAACTGATGGCACTGAGCTGAGGTCCGGAGAATCATTGGGATCAGAGGAGGAACTGGGTGCAGGAGGCCGGAGACAATGAGATTGACAATGGGTACCCCACTTGAGGACACACCCACTGCTCCAGTCCAGATGAGGGTTGTGTTGGCAAAGCCAAGGGAAGCCCAACATGATAGGTGTCTGAGGGGAAGCAATGACCAGAAATTACAGCCTGTCATGATGATGCTCTGCTATGGTAACTTGGAGCAGCTTGGTGCAATGAGTGGCCTGATGGAGGATATGACCATCCAGGGCTCGAAAGTCAAGTGCACATGGCAAACGTTCAGTCTCAATGCCTAGTTGATGTACCAGTTCACGGTCCATGAATTGTGAGTCAGTTCCTGAATCCAAAAAGGCCGCCAAGCGTGATCTGAAGCTTGAGAAGAGGCTTGGAAGGAACTGAAAGCTGTCGGCTCACCACTGCCCCCTTGCTCAATGGCGAGCCCGACCTTTTGCCAGACAAGAGAAGGCCATGTGCCCAGCCTGCCCACAGTATAGGCATCGTCCGTTGACCATGCGTCACTCCTTCTCACTGGCTGGAATATGCCACCGACCGATCTCCATGGGTATGGCAGAGGGTTGTGGGGATGGTGGCGGAGGAGAAAAGCTGGGACGAGGGGTATTTCTCCAGACACATTGAGGAGTTCTCTCAGCCCTTCCATCCAATCCATGGGGTAGCTCCCGAGCAGCGAGTTCGTTCTTAAGCTCAGGAGAGAGACCTCGATAGAAGGCATCATAGAGGGCCGTCGGGTTCCATCCGCTATCAGCCACCGCTGTGCAGAAACCAACCGCATACTCTGCCATTGAACAGCCTCCCTGTACAGTCTCAAACAGTGCCCGGGCCGTGTCTAGCTAGTGTCTAGTGTCGTAGTTCTGAGGGGAGAGCTTACACTGCGGAGCAGATGGGGGGCGACTGTGGTTCCCATTTGGCAGTGGCCCACAACTTTGCCTTGCCAGACAGGAGGGAGATAATGTAGGCCACTCTGGAGCACTCAGAGGAAAAAGCGCTCAAAGATGACAGCACATTGCATGAGGAAGGCTCGGCACAATCCTCGTTCACCACTGAAGCGTTCTGGGGGTAGCAGATGTGGCTCTCGGACCGGGGGCATGACTAGAGGAGTTTCGGGCGGAGTGGGAGCTGGGGCAGCAGGACTGGAGAGAGAGCCAACGCGCCAAATGAGTTCATGAGTGGCTTTGGTGAGATCCTATAACTGCTTTTCATGAGCTGCAGAAGATTGCAATAGGTTTGAGAGAATGGTAGGCAAGTCTGGTGCTTCTGCTGAGTCCATGATTGGCCAGATTGTACTGTCAGGGTGCAGGGTGGAATGGACCCAAAAATGCAGAAAGCAAAAGACTTCCAGTCAAATAGTTTAATTAGGGGAATGTTCGGTAAAAATAGCAGGAACATACAAGACTGAATAAATCAGTCACAGGGCTAACAGAAATAACAGGTCAAAACAAAATGCTCCTCGACAAGATAATATGATGATAGGGCTCCACAAACAAAAAAACAGACCTGACAGAAAAATCAAGAAGGGTGAGTCCAGGAAACAGTAAAAATGTCAAGGATAAACAAATGAATAATTCAACAAAGACTTTTGGTCCTCCGAAGCAAAGAAACAAATATAATCCATCCAATATATTCAAACCTTGAGCTGAAAAAGTCTGCAAAAAGGAAAATCCACGGTTTGGAACACACCCGGCCGAAATCCAACACGGAAAGCTGTCAAAAACAAAACTGAAACTTACTGGTCGAAAAAGGCATGCACAAGCGGTAACATGATTACATGAAGAGACAATCTGGCAAAGAGTGTCCACAGTCAGCGTGCTTAAATAGTCTGGTGGAGTATAAAGTGGTATTAACCCGGAAGTGCCACAGCCAAGATGGCTGCCGACCCGAAAGTGGCTGTTTCACACCCAAGTGAGCCGCAGAATATGACAAATCCAACCTAGAGGTAACAAGTGCATGAACTAGTGTTTCTGCATCATTTAATTACATCAGATTTCATCATACTACCTCCATCATACTAACAGGAGGAAGCATCCACTGTCTATTCACACAATCTTCAATGTTATTAAGCTGGTGACTCACATCTGACTGAGCTGAAACATATAGCTGTGTGTCATCAGCATAACAGTGGAAGCCAATACCATGATTACGAATAATTGCACCAAGGGTTAGCATATATAGGGATAACAGAACCTTGCAGAACACAAAACTTTACCTTAGTTTGTGTAGAGTGGTCACCATTTAGTGAATAGGGTGGTTTGGTGTGTGAGGTAGTCTTCTACGATAGGTTGGTTGTTCACGGCAGTGACACAGAGTAGAGTGAGGCATGGCTTGGTGGGCAGTCACAGTTGTTCAACAAGGTTTCAGCCAATCAGGTAAACTGTAGCACCGGAATCAATTAGAGCTCTAACACAGGACACTTCATGAGCATAACATAACTGCAACAAAATTGTGAAATTGGGTGTGGAGAAAGACCAAGCCACCTTAGAAATCACGCAAGAGGTTTTCTCTGGGCAGATGGAACAGGTGTGTCCAGATTGGCTGAAATAATAGCATAGCTGAAGCTGACGACGATGCTGTTGTTCCACCTCTTTTATTTGTGTCCACCCCAGCTGCATGGGTTCCCCATGTTCACTGTGGATAGGTTACCATTCCAGTCCATAGCAGTAGGTGGGTAAAGTTCTTCCAAAAACAGAAGAGGGTCAAAACCTGAAAAACACAGTTGAAATAATCCAATAAACAGTAAGTCAAAAATCATAGTCGAAAAGAAAGAAAAAGTCAAAACACGGTCAGAACAATACTATAAACAAATGGCTTGGTATCAACACAGAGGAATAATATTTTGCAGTAACATAACAGTAACATGTGCTTGGCTTAAATACCTGAAAAAACTGGTAGTGGCTAAAACTCGAATGAGGGTTCCCTCTGCTGGTTTGGGGAGGATGTTGCGGGTCTCGCTTTTACAACCACCTTTAGTATATTTTGACATATATTAGTATATTTTGGGAACTACCAGAATTCCTTCAGTTTGTGATCTCAGAGAGCGTGAAGGATTGTAACGTGTTAGAAGACTAGTTAGATACATGGGAGCTAAACCATTAAGAGCCTTGTACGTAAGTAGCAGCAGTTTGTAATCAATTCTAAACTTAACAGGTAGCCAGTGTAGAGATGATAAAATTGGGGTTATATGGTCATACTTTCTTGTCCTGGTACGATATGACAACTCTGCAGCTGCATTTTCATGACCTCTAGACTGGACTATTGTAATGCATTACATGAACTAGCTTCTTAGCATCAGATACAGACAGGATGTTTCTCAGCTTGGCAATATTTCTAAGGTGGAAGAAGGCTGTTTTTGTAATATGGGTGATATGATTTTAAAGACAAGTTGCTGTCTAATAAAGACCCAGGTCTTTCACTCTCGAGCTAGTAGTAACAGTACATCACTCTAAATAAAAGTTACATTGTAAGAACTTCTGTGTACCGGTTTTTGGACCAATAAGTAATGTTTCTGTGTTTTAAGAATTTAAAAATAGGTCAAATTGGCCTGAAGCATGTGCTATGATGGGGCCTGAAACCTGACTGAAACTCTTCAAAGATATTGTTCTCCAGTAAGATGGAGCTCAGTTGAACAGACACAACCTTTTCTAATATTTTAGACATAAACTAAATAGCTGTGAAATAGGTCTGTAATTTTATAGTTCATTAGGATCTAAATTAGGTTTCTTAATGAGGGACCTAATAACTGCCAACTTGAAGGAAAAGGATTTAATATTTAAATAATATTTTCATGTCTCCCCCTTCAACACAGGTAAGGTGCTGCTGTTCCCTCAGGAGACTGACACGGCCTATGTGCAGCTCACTTCAGAGAAACCTCTGAATTTAGAGGCCTTCACTCTTTGCATGCGTGTGGCCTCTGAACTCAATAACAACCGTGAGACCATCCTGTTTGCTTACCGCACTAGTGAAGCTGATGAGCTCAACGTGTGGCAGGAGAAAGGAGTATACTCTCTTTACCTGAGAAGCAGTAGTGAAGGTGTTATTTTTAAACTACCACCGTTGTCTGTTGTCCCCATTCACCTGTGTGTCACCTGGGAGTCGGGAACCGGAGTCACCACGTTTTGGGTGAACGGACGACGCACCATGCTGAAAATCTACAGACGCGGGTTTAGTGTAAGTCCAGGTGGAGCTATTATTCTTGGACAGGATCCTGACTCGTTTCTGGGCAGCTTTGACAAAAATCAGAGCTTTGTGGGTGAAATTACAGACCTACACATGTGGGACAGTGTCCTGGGTGAAGGTCAGATTAAGCAGCTGTATGAGTATCAAGACCTGGGTGTACGTGGGAATGTGCTGGACTGGAATTCTCTCAAGTATAATATCTCTGGGAACGTTGTTGAGGTGTCTGAGGTAGACACCGAGATAAATACATGTACATGATATAGCTTCTGATTTGATCTTATTTGATATAATTGAGCATGTGATTGAGTATCTAATTATTATTATTACTGACTAATCAGTGTCTGTAAGTAATGTCCATCTTATCTGAAAGGAGAAACTCTGAAACTGAATAAATAAAAGAATTGTAAAATAAAAAGCATCTGAGAGAAAATACTGAAGGTTGAGAGTCTGAAGGTTCAGTTTACTTCACCTCGTTATTTTTTCTCCACACATCAAATACACAATATCACTGGTTTATCCTCAGAGTAGTGAAGCACTTGATCTGTTGAAGTGTTTTTGCTGCAAACAGTAACCACGCTGAGAGGAAGTTTGAACATTGAGCACTTGGTGCCCTCTGGTGAGCACAAAGCCATGTGGAAAAGTTAAAAATACACCAAGTATGGAGTGAATGAGCTCAAACACACACAATCACACACACACAGTCACTCACACACACACACACACACACACACACACACACACACACACACAATCACACACACACACAATCACACACACACAATCACTCACACACAACCACACAAACACAAACACACACACAGTGTAACATCTTATTAAAGGTGGACCCCGTATGAAGAAAAACAAACCTTTCCAGTTGAGAAAGGCTGACTGTGAAGTTTATTCTGTTAGTTTCTCTGTTGAATTTTGTTATAAAGTTGTCACATTTTTTATAAAGCTACACTGAGTACGTGTAGAGATCTGCTGTAACAAGATAATCCTACCACTAGAAACCAGACAGTCTATTTTCTCAGTCCTGGAGCCTTAGTTTCTTGTTAACTAAGTTTATAAATGGATTTAAAACCTAAAACCTGTTGGAGAATCTCACTCTTGCTACGTGACCTCACCATCATGTGGTCAGCATGCATCATATTGAACCTTCATCACAGACACAAACTCCAGGGGAGTTTTCTTTTAATCAGATGACTTTAGGTATCAAGAAGAAAATAGTCACCCAAAGTCATAATACTTAATAAAAGACATTAATACCTTGGTGAAACTGAGCTAAAACGTGGACGTAATAAATAAGTGTGTTCTGCAGATCAAAGTTCCACTCAATTATTCAGATTATTCTTTATATTGTTACTGAATTGGTACTTGGTTGGACTTGAACCTCTTGAATATTTAAATTCTTCAGCTCCTGTGATTTGCATAAACATTATTCTCTGGTTTCACTTTTCACTCTGGTGAATCTATACAGATCAACTACACAACATTTAAACATTCATTTAAAATGCTGATTCTCTGGACCCCGTTTTACCTGAACACTAATTTTTACTTTTACATAATTTTTTTCTTTTAAGAACTTTTACCTTTAAAAAAAATTCATGATGTTTCTTTAAGAAAGATCTCTAATAAAATCCAGTTCTTCCAGGAGCAGATTTATTTACTGAGATGAGGTGGAAATCTGTGCAGTTCTGAGGAACGTCTTTTAGAGTCTTGATGCAGATGTCGATAGTTTCACCAGAAGCATGAGGGAGATTTAAAAATGTAACTTTCTTTGCATTTTTATTTTACATAGGATTTTAACCTACACTGTGCCGACAAATTCATAGGAACAAAATAAGACGTTCCACACACACATTCTGTTTGCACAGCCAGTAAAATTAAAATTAACTGAAAAACTGTGTAGTGTTTAATCAGGTGAGTGCTTACATACAACAAAAAAAATCATTCATTCTTGTAAACTCTATATTTCTGTTGCTGACTGATTTTTTCTGAACAGTGCAGGAGGTCATTCGCTCAGTGAGCATTCTTTTTGAAAAATGGACACATGGACAAGCTACACGAGGAAAACATTTTAGAAAAAAGTCAGAGAAGAACTTGACCAACACGAAGAGGAGATCGAGAGTCAGAGACTAAAGCTGAAAAAGAAAGAAAGATTAAGAGAATGAAACAAGAACTAGAAGAGAAAAATAAAGAGATAAAGGCACTGAAGGTGGAACTAGAAGAGAAAGATAACAAGATTGATAGAAAGAGACAGAACCTGGATAACAGGGACCAAGAGCTAGAAGAGCTGGGAGAAGAAATTGAGATGAAACAATAAATGAACTGAGAGAAGAAATAAATGTGAAAGAAGAAGAGATAGACAGAATATGACAAGAATTGGAGAAGAACGTTGAAGGCTTACGTGATATATTCTAATCTAATCTAATGTGTTGCTAAGGGGATGTGGGATGGGGATGTGGTAGCTTAGTGGTTAAGGTGCTGGACTACGAATCAGAAGGTTGTGAGTTTGATTCCCATGTCCACCAAGTTGCCACTGCTGGGTCCTGAGCAAGGCCCTTAACCACTTAATTGCTCAGTTGTATAAAAAAGAGATATAAATGTAAGTCGCTCTGGATAAGGGCATCTGCTAAATGCTGTCACATTCTCACCACTGTCTTCTAAAGCCAACTGGTGTGTTGATCCTGATTGGTTAATATTGGGGTGGGGTCAGTTAAAAGTATATGGCATTAGTTAGCATTGATATTAAAGAACAATCTCCAGGTTGTACCTGATGCTGTTTTTGAATGGGTAAGATTAGCATGAAAGGACCTGACATTGTTCTGTGGTCTAAATTGTCCCTGCTGCTGGAGTAAGGGACATTCCGCTGGAGGAAGGAATTTGAAGCTCTCACCAAATTACACCACCCTGGTCTCAGAGCAGACAGAATATGAACAGATTCCTTGATGACTTTTGGCAGAATGTATAAACTCAAGCAAACAACCACATGTAAAAAGTCTAATTGTTATTTAGAAAATTTTTTGCTATATTAAAAATTTCATGATGTTGGTAATTCAAGCAGGAAGTTAGCCATTCCCCTTAGATCACAGTGACTATTCTTTGGACCTTTGACATTATCTACAATACTCAGGTACTGAGCTCTGATTGTAAGAATACCTGCTGAATGCTTTGACAAACGTGAGTTATCATTACACATGACCTTATGTTTGGCTGAATTGTTAAGCCACACTGCAGTGATGGATGGACTCCCATGAAATACACCAACCTTTCAAGTCTCTTGCTTCAAGTAGAAAATGTAAGTTGGCACATGTACCACCTTGTGTAGCTGTGGATGATTTTAAACAAATCATTTCTTTTTAATAAAAATAAAATCTTACTCATTTGAACCAAACATGTTGAATGGTTTTATTGGTTACAGCATTTTTTTAAGTAGTCAAGAAGCTTTTATTGTCATTTCATCCATATATATATATATATATATATTCATATATATATATATATATATATATATATATATATATATATATATATATATATATATATATATATGTGTGTGACACAGTACACAGTGACATAGAACAACACAGAGATAAGGACTTAGTAAGTTAGTCCTAGATACATAAAGTGTATCTGTACAACCTGGTGTACACAGTGTGAGACACAAGACAAGAATACAGTGCCGGACAAAAGACAGCGCAGGACAAAAGACAATGTAGCAGATAAACACCGCGAGTGGATTTTAGACCAAAAAGCTCTATTTTTGTCTCATCAGACCAGTGTTGTATAAAGTAGTAGAAAGCAATACTTGAGTAAAAGTACAAGTATCGTACTAGAAAAAGACTTTACTAGAAGTGAAAGTCACCTTTTAGAATATTACTCAAGTAAAAGTTTTAAAGTATCTGATATTTACTGTACTTAAGTATCAAAAGTCATTTTCTGATATTTAATGTACTTAAGTATTTGAAGTAAAAGCAAGCAGTTAGAACTTTGATTGTGAACTTTATTGTGGCTTTCTCATAGTAAAGCATAAAGCATATCCAGGGTTCCCATATCTTCTTAATCTCACTCATCAAATCAAAATCACAGTCTTTTCCAGGACTATTCAGGCAAAATTCTCAAGTTCAAAGAACAAACAGCATATCTTTAGAGCTGACATCAAAGAAAAAAAAAACAGAAACAGAAATTTCACTTTTGTATGAACTTCAGGTAAAAATTAAAAATAAATGATAACTTATTTCTACTGGTAGGGAGAACATTTTGGTCATGTGGTATGAGCATTTGTAGGGCTTACTCCCCAGGTCACCATCTCACACACACACACACACACACAGGCCACCTATGTCCAGCAGCTACAAATACGCCAGTCATTAGTTGAAACTGAAAAGGTGTCTGTTCATTTTCAAAAGAAGCTGGTTTTCAAATAATTCAGTCTTACTCTTCTTGGATAATCGTCGGGGTGGTCGTCCTCGATAACGGGAGGTCCTCCAGCAGGAGCTTCCATGGAGGCTTCCTCCTCCTTTGGCAACATTATGCTGAAATACTGTCTGAGGAGACGCTTCACCGTTATCCGTACAGCTTAGACATTCAGAGAGATCATGGGTTTTAAAGTTCCTTTAAGTTTTAGACTTAATCTTAAACTGAAATGAAATTAAAATGATTATTTTTACTTAGCACTGCTTAACTCTGTTGTATACAGTTGTGGATAAGTAATGATTTATAATCACACTTTCCAGGTTAATCATTATGTCACCCAGATGAGTCTGGTTCCTCTCAGTGTTTCTTTCTCATGTCGACTCCAGGAGCTTTTCCTCACCGTCCTCGTCTCTGGCTTGCTTATTACAGACAAATCTAAAGCTATATCTGGATTTCTATCTCCAGATGTGTAAGAATATAAATAACATTAATGTACATTAGGCTGCATGAAACAGGTTGATGACCAAACAGTTGTCTGTAGTAATTCTGATCGATTCAGATGAGATAAGGTATCTCTGTATACTGATGTATTTATTAACAAATCAAAAGCACTTTTATTTGTCGCTCTGGATAACGGCCATATTCTGTAAAAGTAAACATCACAAAGATCAGCAATAACATGTTTGTAAAGTAAACCTGAGCTTATGGAGTTTCACTTGACTAAAAGTGACTTCACTTGACTTCTTACTGTACCCTCAAACACAAACGATCTAGATGTAATGACCAACAGCATAGACGCTATATTCACTAGCACATTAGACACTGTTGCCCCAATCCGATTACAGAAGGTTAGAGATAAAACGCTTGCACTGTGGTATAATAATCATACTCACACCCTCAAGAGAGAAACCCGTAACTAAAAAAAACTAAATTAGAGGTGTTTAGAATTGCATATAAGGACAGTATGTCCAGCTATAGACAGGCTCTAAAAGCTGCCAGGGCTGAGCACCTGAGCAAACTCATAGAAAACAACCAGAACAATCCCAGGTTTTTATTTATCACAGTGGCTAGTTTAACAAAAATACAGAAATCTGAACACACTATTCCATCACAGTTCAGTTGTAAGGATTTTATGAGATTCTTCACTGATAAAATCGAAAGTATCAGGAATAAAATAGGTGACGCTCAACATATGAGAGCAACTGGTGACCCAGTCTCACGACACACAACTACAGTGCTTTGCAAGTACAGGACAGGAAGAGTTAGATAAACTTATTACTACAGCTAAATCAACAACATTTTCACTAGACCCCATCCCAACTAAACTACTGGAAGAAGTGTTACATAAAGCTGGTGAGCCTCTTCTTAATATCATTAACTCCTTGCTATCTTTAGGTTACGTCCCGAAGTCTTTCAAGTTGGCAGTCATTAGGCCACTCATCAAAAAACCTAACTTAGATCCAAATGAACTATCAAATTACAGACCTATCTCACACCTTCTGTTTATGTCTAAAATACTAGAAAAGGTTGTGTCTGTTCAACTGAGCTCCTTCTTACAGGAGAGCAACATCCTTGAAGAGTTTCAGTCAGGTTTCAGGCCCCATCATAGTACAGAAACTGCACTTGTTAAAGTTACAAACGACTTGTTCTTAGCTTCGGACCAAGACTGTATGTCACTATTAGTTCTACTTGACCTTAGTGCTGCATTCGACACTATAGATCACAACATTCTTCTAGATCGCATACAAAATTACACAGGCATTTATGGACAGGCTTTAAGTTGGTTTAGATCCTACCTGTCGGACCGATACCATTTTGTTGAATTAAATGGTGAATCCTCCAGTTTATTACTACTTAATCATGGGCTCCCTCAAGGATCAGTTCTAGGACTTCTGCTTTTCTCGATATACATGCTTCCATTAGGGAACTGTTTCCACTGTTATGCTGATGATACACAGTTATACATCTCATCAAAACCAGATGAAATAGCCGAATTGTCCAAATTAACTCAATGCCTTGGAGAGATAAAAGACTGGATGAGCTGCAACTTTCTGTTGTTAAACTCCGATAAGACAGAAATACTACTTATAGGTCCAAAAACCAGTACACAGAAACTCTGGGTGTTTATTAGACAGTAACTAGTCTTTTAAAAATCATATCGCCCATACCACAAAAACAGCCTTCTTCCACCTTAGAAATATTGCCAAGCTGAGAAACATCCTGTCTGTATCTGATGCTGAGAAGCTAGTTGATGTCTTCATGACCTCTAGACTGGACTATTGTAATGCATTACTAGGTGGTTGTCCTGCATCTTTAATAAATAGGTTACAGTTAGTCCAAAATGCAGCTGCCAGAGTTCTCACTAGGACAAGAAAGTATGACCATATAACCCCAATTTTATCATCTCTACACTGGCTACCTGTTAGGTTTAGAATTGATTACAAACTGCTGCTACTTACGTACAAGGCTCTTAATGGTTTAGCTCCCATGTATCTAACTAGTCTTCTAACACGTTACAATCCTTCACGCTCTCTGAGATCACAAAACTCAGGACTTCTGCTAGTTCCCAGAATATCTAAGTCCACTAAAGGTGGTAGAGCATTTTCTTATTTAGCTCCCAAACTTTATAACAGTCTTCCTGATAGTGTTCGGGGCTCAGACACACTTTCCCAGTTTAAATGTAGATTAAAAACTCATCTCTTTATTCAAGCGTAAACACACACATAATACATCCCATAATAGTATCCACCATTACATTAAACGTGCACATTTTTATGAACAGCAGATATGTTAATCCCTCTCCACTGCTTTTCTCTTTCACACCCATCCCGAGGCACCCAGACATTGTACCAGCTCCGATCATCTTCCATGCGATGAAGATTTTGGACCTCCACTGAGTTGAGGCTGAGTCTATGAGAATCCTGAGACATCTACAGATCTACCAGCTCCAGTTGGAGTCTATGATACCATGAGGAGAACTGAACTCCATGTGATCTCTACACCAATCCAACATTTGTTGACTGTATATTTGTAATCACACCCTCTAGTGTCACCCATATGAAGATGGGTTCCCCTTTGAGTCCGGTTCCTTTCAGGGTTTCTTCCGTACCAATTTAAGGGAGTTTTTCCTTGCCACTGCTGCCTGAGTCACCTCAGACTTGCTCTTTGGGGATAAATACATACATACATACATATCTTGAATTTTTTGCTATATTAATTCTCTATATTTCTCCTTATGTTTACCTTCTGTTCTATGTTTATGTTCTGTAAAGCTGCTTTGAGACAAAGCCATTGTAAAAAGCGCTTTACAGATAAACTTGAATTGAATTGAAACAAAAGGCCTCCTACTGTAACCATCTTCATACTGAAGGAAAAACACAAAAGCACTTTTTCCACAGGATTTAACCGTATTTACCTTCACATATCAACTGAAATGAAATGTGAAGTTAAATTTTTTTTATAGTTGAAACTAAACCTAATTATTGAATGTGAAAAAGTTTGAACATGCTGCAAGAGCAGGCGGTAATTAGTAGCAGTTCTGTTGTATTTGTATGTTACCTGGCTGTTGTATTTAACCCTGTAACACAGGACGTTCATTTAGGTGTTGATATTACTGTGGCTTAGTAATTAACCTCATGACTGTCACAACATTTCAGTTTAAAATGCTATACAGATCTCCTGTTGTAAAAAAGACTGTTGTATGCAATTATTCTCACAATTCCCCTCTTTTATCCATGATAAACTTATAATGGATAAACAACTCATATATGATTATCTATCTTTCTCTAGAAGTCGTGCTAAACGAGTAATCACTGTTACTGCATCCCTGGCCTGGGCCAGACCCTGAGTCACTTCTTAGAATTCTTTGTCATGAGGATGCTCTTGGGCGGGTAACCCTGTCCCAAGGCAGATGATCAAGATGAGGAGGATGACAACCATACTGGTCACTGGTTGTGTGTCCTGTGCTCAATTAGAGGTGGTCGTTCAGTTCTCTGCAGCCTTTTCCGTCACTTTCTGCAGCTTTATGTCCAAAGAACCGGCACAGAAGGGTGCGTGGGATCACTGCTGAGCGTTGTGGAGTTATGATGGAGAAGCCAGGAGATTGAAAACACCTTCTAGAAAACTCATGGAAGGGTTAAAAGGCTGTATCTCTGTAACATAAAGAAAATGGTGCAGTTGGTATTGGAAGATTTTCATGTTTAGCTGCGCTTTTAGTAGGATTATTTTGAGCGCTGGTCAGACATCTAGATAAGACTGAGTCTATTGTACCTTTTAAATGAGCTACACAAAAGAGTTTATTTACATCTTCCCATACCCCTCTTCGGGCACGATGTGTAACACTGTGAAACTTGCGCACGAGAAAGAGAAGGCAGTGAGACGGGAGACAAAGACGGCCATCAGAGCTGTACCAGAGGCCATCAGAGGCGACATACGAATTCTGCTTTTGCCAGTAGGCTGAATCATTAGGTGTAGCATAAGATTGTACAGACAGGAGATCTAATGGTGGTAAAAGCACTAGAAAAATCAGAAAACATGTGTATGTGACAAATAAAATTTTTGGAAGCAGTAAACAATGTGACTCAAGGGCTGGGAGACCTTATATATTAAAAACCCAATCCAAAATGCATGAAATTGCATAATTATTACTGCAGATGGGGCCATTTGACAGCAGCACAATATGGGCTGCGCCTAATTTCTCATGCACAGAGAGGATTCTGGGTCTTGTAAAAAGAACAGAATTAAAGGCTAATATCTCAGCAACCAAGAAATTTAAAATTTCTACCATTCTAGTGAAAACGGCTCATATAGACATCTAGTTTCAGCTTGATCCATGGAGATTCGAGCTGGGGGGCGGCTACATCAGTAGAAGCCTGATTGTTTCCCGAAATTATTCCATTGGTGAAAGCCTTGGGGTAATGTAGGGAAGGAATGTGCTGACATACACTTAAACCATTGGGACCCAGCCCAGTAGAAGCTTGATGGCTTCCTGAAAAATTTCATTTTGGAATTTATAGGGAAGTCATCTGCTGTGTTGCTACCCAGCCAGGGCTATCTGGAGGTGATGCTTTTTGCGTTGCTCTCCAGACCTCTGGTTTAGTTAGAAAAAGGGAAGGAACTACTTTCGACCTCCATGGGTCTACTAGGACAGCATTGGACCCGCTCGCAGATCCTGCTCGAATGTCTCGGGAAACCTTGCGGTGTTAACAAGGGACATTCTGGTCAGGGTAAGGTAAGTGGCCAGCCTCCCTGGGTTCACAAGGACAGCACGCAGGGCAGTGGTCTGGGCCCAACAGACCTTAAATTGGGCCAAGTCTTTTACTGGTGGCTAGCACCAACCACACAACAGTCCATCATGCACCACACTGCACTCATATTATGTTAGCTTCAATATTTACTCATTGCCTTTCAAATTTCTTAGACAATGGCACAGCTAGCACTTTGATAAGACACAAAAATACTCAAGTAATATTAACAATAATAATAATAAAATCACAGTGGTAACAATAATAACCAAAAAACAGGAGAAACTAAATTAAGAAAGGGACAGCTAGCAACATGTTCAAAGTTAAAACATGCTCATTATCTCAAAAACATCAATTCCACACTTGCCCAGCCTAATCACCAAACACATGGTGGGAAGGATGGGTAGGTGAGCAGTAATATGCCCAGTCAGGCATAGGGAGATGACCTGCTCAGTCTAGTGGCTCTCTCCCACTCTGCTCTCCTTCACGTCCACTCTCATCTTTTAGGAGCAAATGATAGACAATAAATAAATAAATAAATAAATAAATAAATAAATA
Organism: Tachysurus fulvidraco; assembly: GCF_022655615.1. NCBI lineage: Eukaryota > Metazoa > Chordata > Actinopteri > Siluriformes > Bagridae > Tachysurus > Tachysurus fulvidraco. The sequence goes on along the minus strand of NC_062520.1, from coordinate 1,581,802 downwards.
GGTTAATAGGTAAATAGTTCAATAACTCAATTAATACAGAGTAGATACTTAGCTTTAGCTTTAGCAATAGTTAACTTGTGATTGGAACTTCTGATACGGCTGGCCGCCTTAGAAGAGGGTGTATAGTGACTAAAAGCCGAAACATCCGATGAATCTGAGGTGCACTACTGATGATGTGTCATGAAATTCATAAAAAGACCATTTAATTTCACAAAATAGGCCAATAATCAATTTAAATACTAAAAAACTAATAAATAAATGAATGAATAAATAAATAAATAAATAAATAAATAAACAAACAAACAAATAAATAAATAAATAAATAAATAAATTACACATATTTTAATAATAATAACATTGGTGTCCTGCTCAGCCCAGTGGCTCACTTCCTCTGCATTCAGCATCAAAGGCCCAGTTGGGAACACAAAAAAGAAACAGTTCTGACAGAGCAATAGCAGTGCAATAACATGCGCTGGCCAGTCCCCTATCCTTGGCATCCTATCTAACCATGCAGGCTTCGGTTTGTGACGGGGGATGTCATTGTACTTTTCAAAAACCTAACCTTAACCCAATATGCTATCACAACCCTACCTTGGGATCACTCCCAAAACCCTAACCTCACCCCCGCAGAAAAGCGAGCCATAAAAGAACTCCAACAGAACAACAACATTGTGCTCAAACCAGAAGACAAGGGCAGTGCGGTAGTAATAATGGACAGGATAGCATACGTTAGGGAGGCATACCGCCAATTAAATCAGTCGCAGTATTACAAAAGACTCAACGAATCTTTGGCCTCCAAAACAGGGCCAAAGGTCTTAAAAATCCTACATACACTCAAGGAAGAGGGCTACATAAATAGAAAGCAGTTGACCTACACTGTAAAAAAAAATGTTGCAAAAACGTATAAAAGTGAGTCAACCTGATGCATTAACAATTTTGAGTTGTTTCAATGTATTTTAAATAATTACTCATACCAATGGTACTGTGTTCAGCCAACTAACACTTGCTTGTTTTCGCAATTCTGGTTTTCTTATTTTCCTAATAACTATATTTATGTCACAGCAATTGCTGTTGTTCAGATAATTTGCTTTTTATGTTTTGTGGATGACAAGTGCTCAATTGGCAAAATTATGATATATGTTCATCCAACTAACACTTGCTTGTTTGTGCAATTTTGATTGTCCTATTTTCCTAATAACTATATTTATTTCACAGCAATTGCTGTTGTTCAGTTAATTTGCTTTTTTATGTTTTGTGGATGACAAATGTTCAATTGGCAAAATAAAGACAAGTCATAAAACATTTACTTATTTATTTCAATTAGAAAAAAAAAACCTTTAAACAAACATTTAAAACACTTGTACAATTATTTAAAGGAATAGTTCACCCAAAAATGAAAATTCTGTCATCATTTTCTTACTCCCATGTTGTCACAAACCTGTATAAATGTCTTTGTTCTGAGGAACAAGAAGATATTTTGAGGAATGGTTGTAACCAAACAGATCATGAGCCCCATTCACTTCTATAGTATTCTTTTTTCCTACTATGGAATTGAATGGGGCTTATGAACAGTTTGGTTACAAACATTCCTCAAAGTATCTTCTTGTTCCTCAGAACAAAGACATTTATATGGGTTTGTAACAAAAGACTGACAAAATGTCACAGAATTTTCATTTTTGGGTGAACTATCCGTTTAAAATGTCAATTTTTATACAACTGTTAAACAACTGTGTATAAGAAACAGACATTTTAACTGCAACAACAAACCAGACCTGGTATGCAAGCTATACTTCAAAATTACAATTATAAAAACACTTTAAGAACAGTTTGACATCTGTTAACAAGACAAATAGATGCCAACTAAAAGAATCCACAGACCTTGCATCAAAGCTGCACTTTAGGTCTTGTAACAAATGAACACCAAAAAGGTGTCCCAAAACACTGGTCTGATTTTCTTTACAACAGTTTGTTCTTGAGAGAAAGCACACGTTTGGTGCATCCAGATCCCAGCTCCATGAAGACATTCTGAATGGTGTCAAAAGTGTACTTAAGATTTTGAGGATAGGACATGTTTAATGCATACAGAAGTCCAAAAAGGTATGCAACAGCAGTAGAAATATCTAGTTTCAAAACGACGACCTGCTCCAACACAACAGCAATATTTACAACCTCGGGTGATGTCGCTTGTGATCTTCCAAAACACACAGAATGGCGATAGACACTCCTTTTGCCCCATCTTCAGTGTTCTGTTACACAAACAATAATGTATTAGAACATAGACATTTTGTAGTTGCATTCTATAAATAAATGATTGTAAAAGTCAATAGTCATTAAACAGTCAACACTTGCATACTGACAAACATAAGACTAGAAAAAGTAAATATTCACATTTTTTCAAAAAACCTAATGAGCAAAAATAAACAAATCTCAAAACTTTTAGCCTTTTAAAGTATTTACTACATACTTTGCATGTCTTGAACAGCTTGTTTGGGTCCTCTCAAAGAAACAAAGGCAGGCCTTTCAAAGCAGTAGTCCTTCTGTGGTTAATAACATCCGTCACCTTAAAAACATACAGAGGTAACAACCAATTAGCCAAGTAAGAACACCGTTCATATCAGCCAACCTAATGTGAATAAACCTCCACACATTTAAGTTATGAAACTTAACTTGCCCTTTCATCAAGTCTTTCTAGGAGCTGTTCCATGTTCTCTCCAAATGCAGCTTTTCTAGCTCTGTATACTTTGAAGAGCTTAGGTGTAAATCTTGGACTTGGAGAACAAATTGTTGATGGCACATGGACATTTTTGCCGATGTCTTTCATTCAGTTCTGGGGAAAAGAATTGTGAAACTAACTGGAGTCAATGGGACAGAAAGAAGCCTCCTGGTTTTCATTAAAAATATCTAAAAATGTGTTCTAAAGACAATCGAGTCCCTTGGTGTTTTAGAACGACACAGAGGAAAGTGACTTATTATAAAAAAAAATCATCATACCAAAAACATCATACATTTTCTAACAACAAATTTAGGATAAGCATACAATACAAAGTCATTCAAATTAGACATTTTAACAAAGAATAACCTGACATCATTACCCGCTCCTGGAGAAAAAGTGCAGGCCACCTCTGCTGCACGTCTACAACCATTGGTTGATCTTCTACCACTTCTTTTCTCCTCAGTGAAAAAGTTAATTCCATTTTTTCACTTATGACCACCATGTTGCTTCTTGCCTTTTTTGTTTCATCGATCAATAAAAGCCTTTGTTCTTCAAGTGAATCATCAGTGTGGTTGCATGGATGTTCCGGGACAAAATTCACTTCTCCACGCTTTGTTTTTCATGGTGAAACCATGTCCATGTTCAACATCCTTACGCTTCTTGTTCACACTAACTTCATTGCAGCCTGCCGCTCTCAATTTTGAACGGTAATTGTTTAGCTTGTTCTTTAGGCTGATCAACCATCCTTCATAGCCCTTACCTTTGCCAGGCTCCTTAAGGCATGGATACTTGGAAATTAGTGTGGATGCAATGGACTCAGTTTCTTGATTGTTGGGATATGCCTTTATGTCAAAAACAGCCTGAACTATTTTATCAAGAATCTCCATCTTTATGTCTCTTGTCACATCAATGCTGATCTGTGTTTCTGAATATGTCTCATTCCCTCGGCGTAGTTTTAGGAATGGCCATTCTGAGGCTGTGCGCAAATACCTTTGTACAGAGGCTGTGGCGCTGGTCAAGGATCCATCAGAGTCGTCAACACTGGCAGTATCAAGAGATGACACAGAAAGGCTGGTTTCAGACAATGATGAATTACACCACTGAATATGCAAGACTGCTTTGTCACTGGGCAGTTCCGAGATGTCAGTCAGGCTGCAAAGAGCATTCCCAAAATCAGGGTCCTCAAATTGCAAGACGAACTGTCCTTGTAACTGCAGTTTCTCCTTCAGAATAGAAATAAGGGACTCCACAGACTGTGGCACTTCAAAAAGCTGGAGTTGCCGGGCATCAGTTGAAGAAATGACAACTCTTAGTAGTAAAGCCTGTAAACCGAGAGGTAGAACGAGAAAGTTAACTAAAAATGACCAATTTTCCAATTAAAAAACAAAAACAAAAAACTTTACACATACCATCAGGCAAGTTCAATGGGGCAGGTATGTCCTCAGGGTCACAAGCACTCGGTCTCTAAGCCTGTATGGAATCAATGGGTAATGATCATTTAAGTCATCAAGATCAAGGACAACCATGTCAGCATAGTTGCTTTCCACAAGTTCATAAGATCTCAAGTGTTCAATATACCAGGCAGAAAGTCTTTTAGATACAAAGGAGACTTTGGAAGGACAGAGCAACATGCTCTCGATCTTGAAGAACTCAGGCTGTCCATTACATTGTCCAGCAGATATAATCATGTCCTTAGCATATTGAGTTCCATACAGACAAACATTTTTGGACAGTGACACAGTGTACATATGAGGAAACTTTCTTTGTGTAGCACATTTCAGTTTTGCATCTAACAGTGATATTTTAACCACATTCACTTTTTCAACATATAACTCTGATTTCAACAGGCTTTGAGCATTCAAATGATAGGCAATCATTTGCTGATGTTTAACAGAAAGAGAAAGCAGCAAATTTTTCACATTATGGATATCACGTGCAACTTTCTTAAAGAATGAGTGCTTGGACTCATATCGCATATCAACAGTCCTCAGAGGGAAATCACTAGCCTTAACAGTTGCTATTTGATCACAACTTATCAAACAGAACCGACAGAACTTATCTACATTAAAGTTTTCCTGGTAGCCTGCAAGACTGTTGGCTCCGAGATTATCTGCACATACACAGAAAACAGTTGGCTTCACATAATGCCCCAAAGCCTCCAAAAACATACCATCTTGCTCCAAAGCTTTCAAATCTTTTATCAAAGGTTCCAGTAATTTGTCATAGCCAAATTTCTTGACATCAACACTCCTTCCTAAAACAGCTAACTGAATTGATGATAAAGTAGATCTCCACTTTGCAGGTAAATTTAGGATCACCCAGTACACAGCAGTAATTTTATGAATTTTTCTTGACGTGCCTAATGGGTTGCAAACTTCAAACTCATCTATATAAAAGGCCAAACTCAGAACAACCTCTTCTACTGCAACAAACACACTCTCCCACACTTCCCATCTTGAAATGAATTGTACTGTCCAGCTAAATGTTCATTTGTAAATTCAACTTTACCTAAAAAACAAGGTAAACTTAGCAGGGTTTCAAGTACCTGAATGACTGGCACATAAACAAAGGATTCTTTAAGGGTATGTTCATAAAGATATTCTGTAGGTTCTACTAAAGGAAAGTGCTGTTTGAAATACAGAGTTCTTCTGTAGTCAGTAGACAAAATACCCTTTGCAGATATTGCTGTTAAAAGTGGATTTGTCAAACACACCGATTCTGCAATTTCTTTGACAATGTTACTTTCAACATTAACGTTGTGCTTTGTGAGAATTGCTTCTACACTATGACGGGCCTGAGATTTGGAGAACAATAAAATACTTTTAACTTCCTCAATTATTTTTTGAGTAGCATCTTTTGAAACATGGAACACAGTCTGCATACACAAAAAAAGAGATGCAATTTTGTGTTCAAGTGTTTGACTATTTACATCTTCATCAGACTGTATTCTATCATCTTCTATAATTTCGACTTCTGAAGAGACCTGTGAAATAGATGGCACTTCAGTACTCTCTAATACTGCCTGTATTGCAGCTCGAAAGTCTTTTAGTGTATGCTTTCTGTGATTTCTGCTTCTATGAGAGATGAACGTTGACCGATTGTTTGTTTTAAATCCACATCCTTTAAAGGGACAATTAATCGTTTCTCTGCGTTTAAGATGATTTCCCAGGTGAATGAAGAAAGGTTTCTCACTGCAAATCTCTCGGAATTCACACAGTTCACAACTTATTGTTGAAAGTTCTTGACTGACTCTGTGGCGGTTTTGGTGTGATTTAGATAAGTGGGATTTTAAAGCACCTGCTGTCCTGAAGACACAAACACACCCTGTATGAATACAAGGCCAGCTGGAATTGCTTGGGTGATGCAGCCGATAGTGTTTAAGAAGGACGTCTTCACTTGAACTGCTGAATTTGCAGTTTTTACACTGCATATCCTGGAAAACAGAAAAATGAATGTGTTACCATATTTCAAAAAATATTTTAAATAAATTTGAAAATGCATTGCACTCAAAATAGTAATATTCTTCAGCATTTGTTAACTGATGTCAAACTGTTTAAAATCATGAAAATCATCAAATCATATGATAATGATGTGCAGATAAATCTCCTTGATGTCAGTACTGACATTTAAGTGAGTATAGGGAATAACACTTTGTAGTCTGTTCACCATGGAACCATAGCATGCTTCAGAAAAAAACACATGTACAGAACATTACAGTTTGGTGAAATGTTTATAGGTTTTTTTTAATTATTCACATGTACATACAACAAACAAGATAGTTTACAAGTTTAAGTATGAAGCTGGAGGCACAAATCCAACTTCTTTTTGCTTGTAATCTCGTCTATTGTGTAGTCAGTTAACTTACAATACCTTCCAAATGGTGCTTCGGTCACACACAAACCCACGTATCTGACAAAGACCAATAGTTGAATTTTATCTTGAAGAGGGGGAGATGGACGTGGGTTTCGTGTGACGTTGACAAGGACACTGGTATACAGCGCTGCGCAGACTGAACGGCGTATGACGCGCAGTACACAGCGAGAGAGCGCAGTACACAGCGTAACTTAGTCAAAAGTCAAACACATCTGTGTCTCGATTACAACTAACGTTACCTGGGCACAGACTGGATTACATTCTTATATAAAGAATATATTTAACACTTCGTTTTAATGAGAATGTTTAAAATATCTTAACATAATGTTAATACTGAGTGCAACCACGTCCCCTTAAACATCACAATAGCCCCACATTGAAACTTAACCTGGACTAACAATAGCCTAACAAAAAGCCTTCAATATTAACTTTGGCCATTTTTTGCGGAAACCATCTTCTAATTACGTATGTGTAACTTACACTAATATAATCGCGTAAGTTTAATATATAATTTGCGTCGAGGTCCTGATCGGATTGCTTTAATGGCTTGATTCAGAATCATGGTTCACAACATATTTACATCTAATTTTAAATTTCAAAGATAAAGATTAATATACGAAAAACATGCCTTCATGAAAATTATACATTTACCCACTCCGCAAACTAATTTGCATCACTAATAGCATACGTTGTTTGGAAAAAAAATTCAAAATCATGTCCACTTTTTACTTCAAGTGCTTAAAATTAATAATAATTAATAATAATAATTACTCACCTGACACCTGTTCCTCCCCGCTCCAAGTCCAAGTCAATGGCAGTCAGAAAACGTGGCGATGCTGATAATGAGAAAGGAAACCCCGTAGATCCATGCGCGCGCAATTCAATTAAAAAATATTTGTACATGCAACTTTGTTAAGGATGTTGCTATAAAATTTTGTGAAATATTGTTGAACTAACATGTATTTGTATATAGACTCGCATTATTCACAATTCCTATTATCTGCAACTAAAAAAAACCTGTTTGCTGAACAAAGGGTCATTTTATTTTTTACAGTGTATACTTGAGAGGGCCGGATAACTCACACACTAGGCGTTTCTACCTTCTATTTAAAATTCACAAAGACCCCAAATCATGGAGTGCCGTATCTGGAATGCCGCCAGGACGACCAATTGTCTCTGACTGTGGCAGTAACACCTACGCCACAGCGGAGTTCATTGAGCACTTTCTCAACCCTATTAGTAACTGACACCCTAGTTATATTAGGGACACATATGATTTTATTAATAAAATCAAAAACCCGGTTCTATCTGTTGATTGCTTCCTGTTTACTCTTGATATTGATAGCCTCTATACCAATATAAACACATCTGCTGGGGTAGAGGCGGTCATGGAGTGGTTTAAAAGATACCCAGATAAAATAAGATCAAACAAACGTTGTAGACCTCTTGAAGATCATTTTGATGGAGAATGACTGAGTTCGACTCAGCGCATTTTCTACAGGTCAAGGGAACGGCCATGGGAAACCGATTTGCCCATTCCTACGCCAATATCTTTATGGCGAAATGGGAGGAAGAAGCACTGTCGGCCTGGCCCATTAAACTGTTGCACTACTTCCGGTTCCTCAATGACATTTGGGGTGTCTGGCAGGAATCTGAAAAAGAATTCAAGGAGTTCGTTGACCATCTTAACCACTTTCAATGAATGAAAAATCAAATACTCACTAAAAAATTCAGCAGTCAATTTTTTGGATACGGTTACCTACAAAGGGGATGACTTCAAAAACACACACAAGCTACAAACTAGAGTTTACTTTGAGGAAACAGATACCCATGCACCCCTACACAAAAGCAGTTTCTATCCAAGCCACACCTTCAAGTGGGTCCTCAAATCACCTCTTCTGAGGTACCACAGAATCTGTTCCAATCCAAATGATTTTTGGGAGGCAACCAAGACCCTCTTTGGAACTCTGAGGAAATGAGGATATTCCCGTTCCCTTTTAAGAAATTGCCTGAAAAGATTTCTCAGTGGGAAGATAGGAGAAGGTGTAGTCCAAGCAGAAAATCTGGAAATCATCCCTTTTGTGTCTATATACTCAAACTGTACTGTCATCCTAAACAGGAGAATTAAAGAAAACTTCAAAAAGTTCACAACATAGGAAACGGGACTGGACAAGCACAAAATAATCTCAGCATACAAGAAAAACAACAATTTGAAGGACTTACTGGTAAAGAGCCAGTTAACAGTCCAGCAAGACTGGAAAACAAAAAAATTTAACCTACCGGAATTCCAGCCCAAACAGTTTATCACCAGTCCAATATCAAAACAAATTTACAAAATCGGTCCACCCTTAACACAACATACCTCCAACTGCATTTATTTAATATATTGTAAAAAATGCAATAAACAATATGTTGGGGAAAAGGGCAGCACCCTGTCTATTACAATGACCCAACACAGATACAACATGAACAAAGAACGAATACAAAAACTATAGTCAAATACTTTACATTCCATGACCTGGAAGCTCTGAGAACTATGGTCCTCCAACACAACAGGGCCTGGACCGGGAATACCCGAAGACGGGCAGAAGAGCAGAGGATCATAAATCTGAGCTCAATGCATCCTTGGGGTCTCAATGAGAAATGAGACACAAGGACCACAGATGGACCTTAGGCAGGCCTGTGCCAAACATTGGTCTTACCTGGTTGAGACCACGGCCTGGGGAACCCTAGCCCTAAACCCTTACCTTAACCCCTAACCCTAACCCCCAAATCTAACCCTAATCCTAACACCAACCCTAAATCCTAACCCTAATCTTAACCCCTAACCCCAACCCTAAATCCTAACCCTCTTTTAGGAGTAAATGATAGACAATAAATAAATAAATAAATAAATAAATAAATAAATAAAATAGGTTAATAGGTAAATAGTTCGATAACTCCAACAATATGGAGTAGATACTTAGCTTTAGAAATAGTTAACTTCTGATTGGACATGGGACACAAGCTGAGGTTTGATGGACCTGTGGCTGGCCGCCTCAGAGGAGAGTGTACAGTGACCAAAGGCCGAAACATCCGATGAATCTGAGGTGCACTGCTGATGATGTGTCATCAAATGTTTGTTTAATAACCTTAAACCCTTTAAATAGGGTCAGAGCCGATCCTGATCTCCCTGGGGCCCAAAGCAATATTCTGCTAAGGGGCCCTCCTACCTGACCCGTGAGCCATGTAAACCATTTGCCACACATTCACACTTGACACCCCACTGTTCCCACTACAAACCTCCCTCCTTTTAAAAAGGTTTGCTTCATCTCTGTCAAAGAGTAAAACAATACAGAATTAAATAAGGTATAAACGAATCTTTATTGAATGGAATATTTAAAATAGAATTTTGAGTTGAATATTAGCAAGTGAATTTAAATGTAATATCAAAAATATGGTTACTACTAGAAATCACACTCTTAATATTTACATTTTATGTATTGAAAACTGAATTCTTGATATCAAAAATCCATATTATTTGAACGAATGAATGAATGAATGAATGAATGAATGAATGAATGAGGAAAATGACTGGGAAAAAAGAGTAGAAGGGGTGAACTCTGTGGAACAGAAAGTGGTTAAGATTATAAAGGATGAAGTCAGGAAGGCTTTGAAGAGGATGAAAATTGGAAAGACAGTTGGTCCTGACGACATCCCGGTAGAGGTCTGGAAGGTTCTAGGACAGGCAGCAGTGGACTTTTTAACTAGTTTGTTCAACAGGGTTTTAGATAGTGAGAGGATGCCTGAGGAATGGAGAAGGAGTGTGTTAGTGCCGATCTTTAAGAATAAGGGTGACGTACAGAGTTGCAGCAACTATAGGGGGATAAAGTTGATGAGCCATACAATGAAGTGTGGGAAAGAGTAGTGGAAGCTAGGTTAAGGAAGGTAGTGGAAATTTTTGAGCAGCAATTTCGTTCAATTGTTGCTCTGAGAATGTTGATGGAGACGTATAGGGATGGTCAGAGGGAGTTTCACTGTGTGTTTGTAGACTTGGAGAAAGTGTATGACAGGGTGCAAAGAAAAGAGCTGTGGTACTGTATGAGGAAGTCAGGAGTAGCAGAGAAGTATGTTAGAGTGGTGCAGGACATGTATGAGAGGAGCAGGACAGTGGTGAGGTGTGCCGTAGGTCAGACAGAGGAGTTCAAAGTGGAGGTGGGACTGCATCAGGGATCAGCTCTGAGCCCCTTCCTGTTTGCTAGTGATGACTAGTGATGGACCAGTTGTCAGAGGAGGTCAGACAGTAGTCTCCTTGGACGATGATGTTTGCAGATGACATTGTGATCTGTAGTGAGAGCAGGGAGCAGGTGGAGGAAAACCTGGAGAGGTGGAGGTTTGCACTGGAGAGAAGAGGAATGAAAGTCAGTCGTAGTAAGACTGAGTACGTGTGTGTGAATGAAAGGGAGGGAAGTGGAACAGTAAGGTTACAGGGTGAAGAAGGTACAGGAGTTTAGGCACTTGGGGTCAACAGTCCAGAGTAATGGAGAGAGTGGGAAAGAAGTAAAGAAGCAAGTGCAGGCAGGTTGGAGTGGGTGGAGAAAGGTGTCAGGAGTTCTATGTGATAGGAAAATATCAGCAAGATTCAGCGGGAAGGTGTACAGGACAGTGGTGAGTCCGGCCATGCTGTATGGTTTAGAGACAGTGTCACTGAAGAAGAGACAGGAGTCAGAGCTAGAGGTAGCCGAACTGAAGATGCTGAGGTTCTCTTTGGGAGTGACAAGATTGGACAGGATTAGGAACGAGTACATCAGAGGGACCGCTCATGTTGGACGTTTTGGAGACAAAGTTAGGGAAGCCAGATTAAGATGGTTTGGACATGTTCAGAGGAGGGAGAGTGAGTATATTGGTAGGATAATGTTGGATACGGAGCTGCCAGGTAGGAGGCAAAGAGGAAGGCCAAAGAGGAGGTATATGGACGTAATTAATGAGGATTTGAAGCTAGTGGGTGTATGTGTTGAGGATGCAGAAGATAGGGATAGGTGGAGAGAGATGATTCGCTGTGGAAACCCCTGAAGGGTAAAGGGTATAAAAGCTAAAATGGCTTGCCATACTGTATGACTGTGTTCTATGAGAGCAAGAGATGAGCATGAGAGCAATACTTGATCCCTGATGGTTATTATTTACTGAGGGATGTGCATTCATATTGACCTGGCAATATGCCCATTCCAAAGTAAATCCATTGGTTTCCATATTGCATTAACGTTGTTGTAATCTCATTGAGAGACTATAAACATTGACATTTAGGAGTGCTAGCACGCCACTTTTTGTACTGGTCCCCACACAGATGTTGCTGCTGGAAAGTGGGCGTGTCATTTCATGCACGATTGCACGCGCATATGAAAGCATGTTTACGCGTGGCAGAGTTATCGAGCTGCCGTTTATAAACACCGTTGCCCATGACCGTTTATTCACGTGAATGTTCACGCAATAAATTGTTGTGCCAAGAGATGCACTGGCAGCACTGCACAGCTAATGTAGCTAGTCAGATAGAGACTAGAGACAGAATCGCATCAACTTAACTTTACTGTTATTTGCTCTTGCTGACATCAAACTTAAAGAGAACACAAGTTTACCTGATTGCTGTTTTCGCATTTCACTCTCATTTTGTTTCTTTTTTCTCTTTTCATGGCCAGATGGATAGCTCCAATTCATATTGTCATCTACACAGTAAACATTAACAATTAACAAACTATTTCTGTAAAATGAGGCAGGGGGAGGTGGGGCCTTGCGTAATTTGTGGGGCCCTACGCAACTTGCGTAGTGTGTGTATAGGACCGATCAGCTCTGAATAGGGTCATTCTTAAATGAATTCTTTTTAAAAAAACACCCTACCCCACTCCTAATTCTAACCCTACAACCCTAACCCACTCCTAATTCTAACCCTAAAACCCTAACCCAATCCTAACCCTAACCCACTCCTAATTCTAACCCTAACTGCTAATCCCAACCACAACCCTAATCAGCATGTGCCTCATGCATATAGAACGCTCAACCGTTGATGGCTTCCTTCTCAGAAGCAGTCCAAGTTGAATACTTGGGGCTGTGAACAGAAAAGACAATATGGATTAAGTCTTTTTTTATTGTTATTTTTATTATAGTGATCGTGCACAATAACATATGTGCATAAGCAGTGTAATGATGAGTCGTAAGACTGAGGATCCATTTGCAGCTTTAATAGATAATCTCGGAAACAACAGGCAGAGTTCAGTACCGGTAAACACGACAGTGTAGGTAAGGCAAAAACGTCAGAACAACAGGCAAAAGGTCAGGGCAGGCAGAAATCAGTCGTGAGGCAAAATGCAGAAACAGATCAAAAACCAGAAACAGGAATAATCAGACAACGCTCAGAATGATAGCCGTAGCAAATCAAGACTTCGCAATGGGATCAAGTTCGTTTGCTTATTTAAGTGCGCCAGCTGATAGAGAACAGCTGGTGCACTGATTAGGCTGAGCGGGGTGTAGTGGGAAGTGTAGTCCGGGAGCGCTTAGTACTCCGGAGACGATTCTCTCCGTTGTGGGTGCGGAGGTGAGGCAGGTGTGCTGATCATGACAGAGCCCCCCCCCTGCGAGCGGCTCCTGACGCGAGGACGTGTGCGACGTCGAGGTCTACCACGAGACCGGGGAGCGGGCCTGTCTGGGTGGCGTAGGTGGAAGTCAGTGGTGAGTGAAGGGTCCAGGATGTCCCCTGCCTTGACCCAGGAGCGTTCTTCCGGGCCGTACCCCACCCAGTCGGCTAGGTATTCCAGGCGGCCCCGTCGGCGCCTGGAGTCCAGCAATTCGTGGACCTGGTATGCCTCTCCCTCGTCGACCAAGAGGGGTGCTGGTGGTTCGGCGGAGGTTTCTGGGTCTCTCGGTGGTCTCTCCGCGGGTTTCAGCAGTGAGGCGTGAAAGGTGGGAGATACGCGGTATGACGGGGGTAGTGCCAGGCGGTAGGAGACTGGATTAATCCGTCTGATGATTCGGAATGGGCCCACAAACCGTGGGCTGAGCTTACGACAGGGCAGACGGAGGCGGAGGTCGCGGGTGGACAGCCAGACCCACTGTCCGGGCTGGTAGTCGGGGTGCTCACGGCGGCGTCTGTCGGCCTGTGTCTTTTGCCTGCGAATGGCTCGCCGTAGCTGCCGGTGCGCCGCGCTCCACGTGTCCCCGCTGCGACGAAACCACTCGTCAACGGCCGGTAAGTCCGAGGGTGTGTCGGACCAGGGGAACAAAGGAGGTTGAAATCCCAGGACGCACTGGAATGGGGTTAGACCTGTGGCGGGTTTGAGGAGAGAATTCTGAGCATACTCAGCCCACATCAAGTATGTGCTCCAGTCGGTCTGGTTATCGTGGCAGTAGGAGCGTAGGAACCGGACGAGATCTTGGTTCAACCGTTCCGTCTGTCCGTTGGCTTGCGGGTGGTACCCCGAGGTGAGGCAGATGTTCACGTTGAGCTGTTTGAAGAATGCCGCCCAGACTCGTGAGGTGAACTGGGGACCGCGGTCGGACACGATATCCTCAGGCAGGCCATAGTACCGGAAGACAAAGTTGCACAATGCCTCCGCGGTCTCGAAGGCTGTGGGAAGTTTCGGCATGGGGATCAGACGGCAGGCCTTGGAGAATCGGTCGATCACGGTGAGGATAACCGTGTGGTTGTTGGAACGGGGAAGGTCGGTGACAAAGTCAATTGCAATGTGGGACCAGGGGCGTTGAGGCGTGGGCAGAGGAAGCAGTAAGCCCACGGGGAGCTGATGAGAGGGCTTAGAGGTATTGCAGATTGTACAGGCTCGGACGAATTCACGCACGTCTGTGGCTAGAGTCGGCCACCAAAACTGGTTCTGAGCCAGGTGTAGGGTGCCTGTGACGCCGGGGTGGCCGGCGCTGGGGTTGGAGTGTAGGAGCTCCAGGAGGTTCGTGCGCCAGTTCTCGGGCACATAGGTCCGGGATGGAGGGCAATTGGCAGGTGGTGGTGTGTGGGCGTTGGCCTGGGTTATTTCCGTCATGATGTCCCACTGGATGGGCGCGAGGATGTGGGCTTCGGAGATGATGGGTTCAGGGCTTGTGTCCGGGCCGGGTTCACGGAACATGCGGGACAGGGCATCGGCCTTGATATTCTTGGTCCCCGGCCTGTAGGTCACCGTGAATCTGAACCTCGTGAAGAACATGGCCAACCTCGATTGACGAGGATTCAGGCGTTTGGCGGCGCGAAGGTATTCCAAGTTTCGGTGGTCGGTGAGCACGGTGAACGGGTGTACCGCGCCCTCTAGCCAGTGCCGCCACTCCTCGAATGCTACCTTCATGGCTAGCAGCTCTCGGTCCCCCACGTCGTAGTTGCGTTCCGTCGGAGATAGCTTGCGAGAGAAGTATGCACACGGAAACATCTTGTTGGCCGGGCCCTGGTGTTGAGACAGTATGGCTCCCACCCCCGTATTAGAGGCGTCCACCTCTACTATGAACGGCTGGTCTGGATCCGGGTGGTGGAGAATGGGAGCTGAGGTGAAGCTCGCTTTCAAGCGCCGGAATGCCGTTATAGCTTCAAGGGACCAGGTAAGCCGAGTGGATGCTTTTTTGGTCATCGAGGTGAGCGGGGCCGCAATCGTGCTGAAACCACGGATGAAGCGGCGATAGAAATTAGCGAACCCCAGGAAGCGCTGTAACTCCTTCAGGCTCTGTGGTCGGGGCCACTGTAGTACTGCGCGCACCTTGGAGTCGTCCATGGCGACCCCCTCGGCTGAGATGATGTAGCCTAGGAAGGTCATGGAGGTCTGGTGGAATTCGCATTTTTCGGCCTTGGCGTACAGACGGTGTTGGATGAGACGTTTAAGGACTGCCCGCACGTGCTGGGTGTGTTCCTCCATGGTCTCTGAATATATAAGGATGTCATCGATGTATACGACCACCCAGCGGTCCAGCATGTCGCGGAACACGTCATTAATGAATGACTGGAACACCGCGGGACTGTTCGAAAGGCCGAACGGCATGACTAAATATTCATAATGGCCTGATTGGGTCGAAAAGGCGGTCTTCCATTCATCCCCCTCTCTGATCTGGATGAGGTTGTAAGCGCTGCGTAAGTCCAATTTCGTGAAGTATCGGGCCTGGCGGAGCTGTTCGAGAGCCGACGGCACGAGGGGAAGAGGATACCGGAACTTGACTGTCATGTCGTTCAGCGCCCGGTAGTCAATGCATGGGCGGAGGCCTCCATCTTTTTTCTTCACGAAGAAGAACCCGGAGGATGCCGGGGAGACAGAGGGTCGGATGAAGCCCTTCTGGAGCTCCTCCTCGATGTAGGTTTTCATGGCTGCCGTCTCTGGTTGCGACAGCGGGAAGATTCTCCCTCTGGGTGGAGTGGATCCAGGCAGAAGTTCTATGGCGCAGTCACCGGTGCGGTGCGGTGGCAGTTCGGTGGCCCGAGTCTTGCTGAAGGCCGCCGAAAGGTCTTGGTATTCTGCTGGGAGTTTAGAGGTGGTGGAGGTGGAGCATACAGAGAGCGTGGTGCTGGGTCATGGGGTTTTCGGAGGCAGTGGCTGGTGTCGGTGGCATGCTTCGCCCCAGCTTGAGATGTGCAGGTCTCTCCAGGAGATGACGGGGTTGTGAAGTTGGAGCCAGGGGAAGCCTAGGATGAGGGTGTGACGCGGGGAGCGGATGATGTGGAAAGGCAGGTATTCTTGATGGTGAGGGCCCACCTGCAGCCGGAGACGCCTGGAGATGTGTGTGATGTGGCCCTCACTGAGCGGCCTGCCGTCTACCGCCTCCACTGCCAAAGGAAAAGCACATGGGGTCACTGGCACGTCATAGGCTTGCGCAAACTCCCTTGACATGAAATTGCCCGCGGCGCCGGAGTCGATTAGAGCAGACAGATTAATCATTTTCCCCCGTATTTCAACTTGTACTTGTACTACCGCGCAGTTCGAAGATTGAGGAATGAGCGGGTCAGGACTCACCGATGTGTTCCGTCTGCCGGGGGGCTTGTTGGGGCAGGCGGCCAGTCTGTGACCGGCTTCTCCGCAGTAGAGGCAGAGTTGGAAGCGGAAGCGTCTTGCTCTCTCCTCAGGCGTGAGGTGCGTGGCGTCGAGCTGCATGGGCTCGGGGTCCGCCGGTCGGGCTGTGCGAAGTGTCTCGTGCGCGTGTCGGGCGGTGTGCGTAGGAGGTCGACGTGTCCGCATCAAATTGTCAATGCGGATGGACAGGTCAATGAACTCCGTCAAATCTCTCCCTTCATCACGGCAGGCGAGCTCGGCTTGTAGATCCGGATGCAGCCCTTTGCGGTAGATCACCTTTAGGGGTCGCTCCTCCCAACCTGTCTCGGCGGCGAGCGTACGGAATGTCAGCGCGTACTCAGCGGCGGGACGGTCGCCCTGAGATACGGCCAACAAACGCTCCTCTGCGCTCTCACCCGTGGCGGAGTGCTCGAAGACGGCGCGGAATTGGGAGAGGAAGTGTTCAAACGTGGGGAAGGCGGAGCCATCCTCTTGCCAAACCGCCGTGGCCCACTCCAGCGCTTTCCCGGTGAGGAGCGTGCACACAAACGCTATGCGGCTAGCGGCGGTCGGATACAGGGACGGTTGTTGCGCCACAAAGAGCTGGCATTGCTTTAAGAAACCTCCGCATTTTCCAGGATCTCCGTTAAACTTTTCCGGAAACGCGAGCCGCGGGCTGGTGACAGCTGGGGTCGCGATTGGATCGGTCGGCGGACGGGGCGCCGGTGCCGGAGGGTTCGGAGCCGCAGCGGAGCCTCGCAGACCTTGTAACGCCGCAGCGAGCTCTCCGATGAGCGAGGTAAGTCGCGTTAGTTGTTGGTGGTGTCCGGCGAGCTGCTGGGCTTGAGCGGAGAGCTGGGTGGCAAGCTGAGAGACGGCTGCTGGATCGCTTGGTGGCGAAGTCTTCTGTAATGATGAGTCGTAAGACTGAGGATCCATTTGCAGCTTTAATAGATAATCTCGGAAACAACAGGCAGAGTTCAGTACCGGTAAACACGACAGTGTAGGTAAGGCAAAAACGTAGTCAGAACAACAGGCAAAAGGTCAGGGCAGGCAGAAATCAGTCGTGAGGCAAAATGCAGAAACAGATCAAAAACCAGAAACAGGAATAATCAGACAACGCTCAGAATGATAGCCGTAGCAAATCAAGACTTCGCAATGGGATCAAGTTCGTTTGCTTATTTAAGTGCGCCAGCTGATAGAGAACAGCTGGTGCACTGATTAGGCTGAGCGGGGAAGTGTAGTCCGGGAGCGCTTAGTACTCCGGAGACGATTCTCTCCGTTGTGGGTGCGGAGGTGAGGCAGGTGTGCTGATCATGACAAGCAGAAATAAGTTATTTCTTAATGGCAAAATCCCCCCCCCCCCCCCCAAAAAAAATAGATAAATATTAATTTAACTTTAGTTTAAATTTTTAGTTTAGTTTAGTTTAACTTTAGTTTAAATTTAATTATACTAATATAACATTATTATTTAGGTCTAAAAAAAGGTTGAAAAAGTCCTTTGCAATTTTTCAAAAAGGCAGCTAATTTTCTAATTGGCTGGCAAATATTGATTTTCAAATTCAAATGGAAAAAGGCGCCCATTGGGCCATTTGAATTTAGTCCCGCCCCCAAGCTATAAAAAGAGACAACTGAGGATGCAGATTTCATTCATTGCTTCTAGCTCTGAGAGAGAAAGCCTCTAAGACCTCTTGCATTATCACTATCCTGATCCTCTATATATATTTCTTTCTAATTTTCTGTTTTTTCAAGCCTTTTATTTTTCAATCCATTTATTTTTCAATTAAATTTTTTTCTTTTTCAAAAAAATCTGAACAAGCTAGCCTGAAGAAGATTCCAAGTGAACCAAAACGTTGCAATGGCCTGTTCACGCTTTTCTTTTTCACAAACATATATATTGAACATTTTTTTCTAAAAATAAAAAAGATTTTGCCAGAAAGAGACGGTGGACAGTGGCGCCACTCAGGCCGCTGTCTGGCCTATGCCCTGTCAACATGGCAGGATGGAATGTCAGGCACGAGAAAAGAGAGTGCTCTCTTATGCCAATGCAGTTAAATATGGCAGCCACAGAAGGGCAGCCATTACTTACCGTAACAATTCTCATCAAAGGTATGAAAAGGCCAAAATTCTTGGAAACCCAGGCCTGCTTTGGGCCTGGCACCGTTGTCTCTTGGAAAAAACCCTCATAAGGGAACCACAGAAAAGACAGCAGATTCATCCATGTGGATTTTGTCTTCACTTGCAAAATAAACACACACATTATGAATGTTCAGATGATCCTGACTTCATCACAAAAACCATTATGTTGCTCAAGATTATTAAACTTGTACACCACCAAAACAATGTTAGCCATGAGCAGCCTATTGGAATTAAAAGAATTGAGAAAAATCTGTCAGAGGTCATCGGGCCAGCCTTGTCAAACTCCACAACACAAGCTCTTATCGAAGGCAATGCTAAAACTGGGCCTACACAACCATACTTATCCTAAAAAACACAATGGTGGTGCAGGCTATTGTACACAGGGGGACAGATGCACAGCCTTGGCCTGAAACATCCACCCCAGTACCAGAAAAGCAGACAAAAATTGCCTCCACCATGACAAAGCCACAGAACGACTGGTCCCCCATGAGACAAGAGGACTTAGATAGCCATTCGGATATGGAACTAAATTTTCCGGCCTCGCCAAAAGAACAATGTACCCCTCGTCTCATTAAGGATGGGAAAGAGGACATTGTCCTTATTGAAGAAGGGGACTGATGTGAAATGGAAAGTTTGGAGGCACAGAGTGTGAGCCTGAGCTTTGATAAAATCACTAGCCTCAGGACGCCACACAGGCCCATTTAAGCATTGAACTCAGCGCTCCTTTGGGAACACAGTGTGGCCTCCCAGGGGGACGGACCGAATAGGCATCCACACAAATACATCCAGAAAGATGATCGATTGGAAGCTCACTGTCTGAAAAAAGTGGCTGATTGTCGTTGACTCTAACCTGTCCAAAATCCCTCCATTTAAAAAACCAGATCTCCAAATAGAGCTATGCAGGTGCCATTTTCAGACACATGGAGACGGTGATTTAATAAAAATACTCCCTCTACTTATGTGGAACACGTGATCCTGTCATTAGGGATTAACAGCCGAGCACAGAATACCAAAGACACTGCCATTAAACAGATGCAGGCAGCCTTAAGGGAAGATCAAAAGATAAATTTCCTCTGGCACAAATTTGCGTGCCAGAGGTGAATTTCTCAGGTAAGCTTCCAACAAAAGAGCAGACACAACTAACTATTGTAAATAGACACATCTTAGCCAACCTGAAACACATCCCAGCCCCGTCCAGATCTGAGTTTCACACGGAGAGTGACAATATACACTGGACAGTGGACACAGCCAAAAATATGCTCAATCAATAGCTCCATTTTTTAAAAATAGATATCCCTGCAAGCCTGCATGCACAGGAGGGGAACCGGAATGTGGTAATTGTATATAAAAAATTTCATATCACTCCCCCACAACTTAGTCTGCTCATGAAAGGCTTGACATTCATTCCATCGGGCATGATGGGCAGAAAACATCATGAAATACAAGCACCATATGATCTGCAACAATACCATGTTCAAACTGGCCGCTTATTTCCAAAACGAGACAGACTCGAATCCCCCTCCTTTTACACCCAAATCAGACTGGGTCCCAATCGAAGATAAATTACCTACTGTACAGCACTCCATACATTATTCCAAACTGATTTAAAATATCTTAAACATTTCAGACTGTCCCAGAATGAACCTAACCTCAGCCAGGGGGAAATTGACAATTACTTGACCCCAAATATTACAAATAAATAGACATACCTATTTATTTAGACACAATAATTATGATTAAGTACATAGTTCAATCCCTATATTCAAAGAAATTTATCAATGCAAAACAGAAAGCCTACCTATTGGGGAACAGGGAGCCCAGAAGTAGGAGGTTTTACATGCTCCCAAAAATACATAAAGACCAAACCGTATGAGATTCACCACAGGGAGACCTATAGTGTCAGATTGTCGCAGCGAGACATACTATAGGGCTGAATTCCTTGATTTTTATTTAAATCCCCTCTCGATTGGCCACCCTAGCTACATAAAGGACACGTATGATTTTGTCCAAAAAGTGAAAGGATTGGAAATTCCAGAAAAGGCTCTTATTCACCATGGACATAGATAGCTTTTATACAAATATTGACATTCAGGGTGGCATAAGGGCAATAAAAAACATTTTCCAAAAATACAGACACCTCTAGGCCAGATCAAGAACTCCTTGAACTACTGACAATCAATCTGAAAAGGAATGATTTTGAATTCAATGGTCAATTCTTCCTACAAATTAAAGGCAAAATGGGAAAAAAATTCACCCCCACCATGCCAACATTGTCACGATGCTCTAAACAGCCTCTCCACTACTTCCGATATCTGGGGGGTATGGACTCATTCGGAGGAGGAATTCAATCAATTGGTGGCCACACTAAATGACCACAATCTGTCAATAAAATTAAAATCCACCACCAGTCGGCTATCCGTAGACTTCCTGGACACCACAACCTATAATGGCACAGATTTCAGTTTGTCACACAAATTATACATCAAAGTCTTCTTCAAAGAAACAGACACACATGGCTTACTGCACAAAAAGTGTTTTCACCCTAAACACACTTACTCTGGTTTGGTTAAGTCACAACTCCTGAAGTTCCATCGCATATGCACTCAGGAACGGGACAGAGAGGCAATCCTTTTCAGGGCTCTCAGGCCATGAGGATATAACAGGTCCTATCTGAGGAAGATATACAAATTATACCTGTTAAGAAACACCCAGGCAGAGGGTGCAAACATACCTTTCGTCCTGGGGGGTATTCCAGAAAGCAGGTTATGTGACCCACCTGGGTATGTTTAAGAGTAAGTTCGTGGATAACCTCAACTTTCGGTTCCAAAAACGGAGGTAACTTTCTGGGTATGTATGTAACCATAGCATCTGACAACCGATTCAGAGCATGTGGGAAAGGCAACTGTGTGTAGAGCCGTTCGTACAGTATGGCACTTAAACAGTTCTTACCCACATTTGTGCAGTTCCCTGGCCATAAACCTCTGCTTGTTATTAAAGACGAATTCCACAGAGTGGCAGGTTTGTCCTTTGTAGTAAAATCTATGACTCATATTTAATATTTAGTGATATTATTTATATCTATACATGTATTCATTATGCGCAAACACCTCATACTTCCATAACTGAGGGAGACTATGTTAATAGGAAATCTATTCATAGTATCAATGTGCAGGTAACAACTTAATTTTTTTCCCTTCTTAAAATCATTAAAGTCATTACTTTTTCCACTAACTAGGTAATATGTGAGGCAACCCAAATCATTACCAATGTCAAGGTAAAATGGCCAGGATCTGTGCATGATGCCAGAATTTTCCGCGAGTCATCATTATGCCAGACATTTCAGCAGGGTATGTTTTGCTTTATACAATTGTTTCTTTTTTTTTTCCTTTTTACATTCTATTTGTGTTGTACACTTCAATCATTACAGGACAGTACAATGGTTACTTGCTGGGGGACAGAGGATACCTTTGTCTGCCCTATTTAATGACACCCTACCCTGAACCTGGACCACAGACATGGTTTAACCTGGGCCTGTATCCCTAAAGAATTTTTGTGCAAAAAGTGGCTCCTAGCGGCCAAATTCTAAGAAAATTCTCAGAGTCATGACGTTTTCTTAGAATTTCCCCTAAAATTGACACGAAAATCGCAGTTAATATAAAAGCTATTCCTCAAGATTCCTAGCACTTAAAAGGGCTCCTAAGGCGAGATCTGCTAAGAGCAGGGAAGAGGACTTTTAGTGGCTTAGGAGTTCCCCTAAGCAGCTGCACAAAATGGCCAACAGAGAAGGCAGGAGAGATGTCCTGCAAACACTGGATGACAGAGAATTATTGAGACACTACAGATTGGATCGTGCAGGAATCATGTTTGTGGTGGATCTCCTTAGAGATGCAATTACTTCACCAACTCGATGCCACAACGCTATTACACCGGAGAAGAAAATCACAACCCTGAGGTATTTGGCAACAGGGAAAATGCAACAATGCAGCAGTGATGACTTGGGTCTGTCCCAATCCTCCGTCAGCAGAGTCATCACCCAAACACTGACAGCATTGTCACAACCTAATATTGTGACACAATTTGTTTCATTCCCACTGGATGCCCGCACTTTACACACACATAAAAGGGCATTTATGGACATTGCAGGATTCCCTGGCATTGTGGGTGTAATTGATGGAACACATGTGAGAATAATTGCGCCATCAGAGGATGAGGCTGTCTTTGTTAACAGGAAGAATGCTCTTCGAGAGTGGCATCAGACAGCTTTTTGAGAGACGCTATGTGCCAGCTAATTACCACTTGTTAGGGGACAGTGGCTACCCATGCAAACCATGGCTCCTTACACCTTACCTCCAGCCACGCCAAGGGCCCCAACTAAACTATAACAGGTAAGCCAAACAATACAAAAATCATGGAAATGAAATGCAAGCAATATGTTAGAGCATCCAAGTAGTGCAATATTTCCATCAAATAATTAAAAATCCTGTATTCTATTGTAGGGCCCACAAGACAACAAGAGCGGTGGTGGAGCGTGGCATAGGCCAGCTTAAGAGGCGCTTTCATGTTCTCCACGGAGAGGTGCAGCTGAGGCCTGAAAAGTCAGTAAAGTCATCATAGCCTGTGCAATATTACACAATATATGCGAGGTTAGACAGATTGCAGAACCTCTGGAGGATGGCGATGAGGATGAAGACAATGATGAGGATGGTGGTGAAGAAGATATTCACATTCCACAGGGCACCTAGCCCAGAGTGGACTGCCTTACAGGGCAAACTTCACAAATTTACATTTCAGGCAAGCTGTAGCCCCATGTCATTTGAGAACTTGTGATGGTATTAAGAACTACCACAGTTTTACTGCACATCACCTGGAATTGTTAAATGCAAGACACAGAACACAATCTGTAAATGGTTTATTTTTTAGGTGTTCAATTTTAAGGTGGTAGTACTCCTCCTGAAAGGAAAGGACTTTTTTGTTGTTCAAACACATCAATTGTGAGTTGCAATCTTCTCTCCTGCAGGGATGCTGACGGAGCAGGTGCTTTGGGTGGGAATGGTGTTTGATCTGCCAGACTATCCTGAGTAGCAGCTGCAGATGGTTCAGGCAGCAATCTTGTCGGCAAACTTGATGGGCCCGGTTCTTGTGATGGCTCCATGCTACAGAAATACATAGGCCTAGTTTAATTATTGTTTTGATTAAATTAATTTAATACAATGAGCATGGATATCACATGAAATGGCTTCTGCAATGAATAAACACTGTTGATATGAATAACCCTGTGTCCTAACTTTGCTGCATTTCAAGGGCCTGCATCATTGACATGTCAATGCCTGTTGGCAGCCCGGTCACACTGACCTCAGAGTGTCCCAGGACTTGAAAGACAGTGTCGGCCACCTGGGACAGCCGCTTTGCAGGTGGTCCACCCCCTAGAAAGAAACAGTCAATGAACACAGTACTTAGGCATGTAAATTAACTTTGCCAGCAGGAGCAAGTTGCCAGATTATGTGGTAGGCTATAGTATTTTGCTCACCTGTGAGTGAGGATTCCCGCTTGTGTGCTGCAATCTCATCTTTTGCCTTGGACTGCAGCACATACCACCTTTTCTCACAATCGTCGCCTGTCCGCACCACCAGTGGAAAGGAGGCATTGATTGTTTGGGATATTGTGTCCCAGGCATGCCTCTTGCCTTGGCTAGTGACAATTGGGCCAAATTTTCCTCGTAACATACCTTTATGTTCGTTCACCAACTGGGCCAGCAACAAACCTTGCTCCTCAGTCCAGTTCGGCTTGCGATTCCTTTTTTTTCTCCATTTTCTGTGTTTGTAGGATATTTGTTAACAAGCCTTCATAAAAAGACCAGCCAGCAACCACAGACATTGATAAAAGCTGTGCTGTGTTACCCTCGTTAAGACCACACTGAGTTGTAACGTTGTAATTTCTACTTCATTAAGGACAGCCCCTTGAGATAGGCCAATTGATAGATTGTTTTCAATGGGGTCCATATGGGAGTGAAAGTACAAAATATGCCAGCTAGGATATTAATATGAGCAAATAAGACACAAATCATTATTTGAACAGGGTGTAATGAGCTTAAGTTTTCACATATTTTAGATTCTAATGTTAGGATATAACCCCTACAGCTTACTATTCATTTTCCAGATATTTTCTTGGATGTGAAATATTATTTACAATTACAGTCTGCATAAGATTAGAGTGTATAATTATGTTTATTGATTTGAGAGTACATCCTTTGCTCATTATCACCAAAAGTTCATTTTCATCAAACTTGTAGGATCAACCAATCATGGCTTTTGAAATGATGAGTCATACCTAGCAACGGGGTCAAACACACCTCCTCACTAAGATAGGATTTTCCATCCATTCCTTGCTCAGAGTTCACTGAAAATGTTCTGGAATCACTTCTAAGCTAGGTTAGCTAAGTTAGGAGCTCTCTGAGAGGATTCTCAGAATCTTTAGGGATACGGGCCCTGATGTTTGTAGAGTCTGGGTAAGTGTCTGCAATGTCCAGGCAAGCTCCATGTATGAGGGGCTCCTGAAGTAGCCAGTGTAGTAAGTTTGTGCCTGTGGTTCTCTGTCCTAAAAAGTCTCCACACTTTAAAAACATTGTGATAAAAAACAGGTAGTCTCAAAGTGTTCAGCTTTCGAGGGTCCATTAAAAACAAGGGTTTGTCAAGTCCCAGATCCCTAAAAGATTTTAAAATAGTACTGGTCACACATTTCCAACCTACAAACATTGAACCACATAAAAATCTCTGTAAAAACTGTAAACGAAAAGCAGCGGTTCTGCTCTGTAGGTGCACTATGCCCTGCCCACCTTCGACACGATTTTCGTGTCAAAGCTTATGAAGTCAGATAGCTTTTTTGTCTTGGCTGTAAGGGCTGAACATGGGCCTGTTCTCCTGCTGGCTGTAAAAGAGATTGGAGTTCCATGATTTCGTGTTCCAGTTGGCATACTGACTGAGCCAACTCCCTTGTGACATTTGAAGTGTACCATTGACATAATTGTTTGATGTATACCTTGCCTAGGTCCCACCACTGCTGTAGGGATGTAAAAGTTTCCTTTTCCTTTTTAAAATTTTTCCAAAAAAACATAAAAATATCCATAAAATGTGTGTCATGTTAAAAAGCTGTGTTAAATTGCCAGTATGCACTTTTTGGTTTAATAGATTTTAAAACTGCTATGCAGGAAACCAAACTGTGGTCTAAAGCCCTGCGCGGGACTGTTTTTATAAACCTGCACCCGCCCGCTCCCGCTGAATTTCTGACCAGGACCGCCCGCGCCCTCAAGCTGCGTGTTCCGTTCCCGCCCGCACCCACAATGTTTGTGTCCACTCCTGCCCACTCCCGTGGATTTTTTCTTGAGAGCTTGTGAAAATTTTGATTGTATACAAATGATTACACTAATTATTAGTTAACACTTATTCTGGACATTATTGGCTAATGTCCAGAATAAGTGAAAGTGATGCGACATACGGCTAAGTAAGGTGAACCATACTCAGAATTCGTTCTCTGCATTTAACCCATCCAAAGTGCACACACAGCAGTGAACACACACACACCCAGAGCAGTGGGCAGCCATTTATGCTGCGGTGCCCGGGGAGCAGTTGGGGGGTTCGGTGCCTTGTTCAAGGGCACCTCAGGCGTGGCCGGCCCGAGACTCGAACCCACAACCTTAGGATTACGAGTCAGACTCTCTAACAATTAGGCCACGACTTGCCCGATAACAGAATTAAACATGATTGCATTTAAATAAGATAAATTAATACTAATGCTAATACTAATCATCTTCTTAATGTCATGTGTTGACATTAAGAAGATGATTAATGTCAACACATGACATTAAGAAGATGATTAGTATTAGCATTAGTATTAATTTATCTTATTTAAATGCAATCATGTTTAAATAAGATAAATTAATACTAATGCTAATACTAATCATCTTCTTAATGTCATGTGTTGACCCCATTCTTATTATTAGGCTACATGCCAAACCCCACCGGGTCCCGCGGATCTCCCGCTAAATTTTCTGACCGCCCACTCCCATCCGGGGCAAAGGTGAAACCGCCCGCTCCCGCGAGATTTGCGTTGGGTCCCGCGGGAGCCCAATCCCAATGCAGCCCTCTACTGTGGTCTGAGAGACCAACAGGGCTGATAAAACAACTCTTTAAAATGTTTAAATTATGTTTAAAAACATAAAATCTGTCAAATCTTGAAAGCGATATAAAATTGTTGCGGGTGTGCGCCCATGTGTACTGTCTCTGGGAACCATGAAATGACTGCCATGTGTCGCTTAAACTGTACTTTTGGATTATTTGACTGAGGCGTGTACAGGAAAGCATGTGGGGTTCAATATGGTTGTGGTCGCTGTTGTCAGTGGTGCAGTTAAAATCTCCGCCAACAAATAAAAATTCTTCATTATCACATGTCTCAAACGATGAGGTTGGAGCATATACACGTGTTTCTCAAACTGGCCCTGACTTTTAACAGTCTGCCCTTCACAATCTCCTCTGTATTGAATGTGACTGGTGTAAAATTCTTAGAAAATAAAATTGCCACACCTCCCCTAGTGGAAGTGCTGTGGCACAGGCAGGAAAGACCAGGCCATTCCTGCATCCAGTCAGTGAGATTGCTGTTATCACTGTGGGTCTCTTGTAAAAACAACACGTCAATCTTCTTCTGCCTCACCATTTCAAAAATCTCTGCTCTCTTCCTGCTATCTCGCCCCATTGACATTCAGAGATGCTATGTGTATGTCCTCCATTACAAACCAATAGAGTTATTAACAGAAGCAGAGTGTGCAGCCAGGACTGAGGAAATTAAACTGTTTCACCTCCATCATCACACAAGTTAGCAAGTTTTGTCTTTATCTTTTTCAGTCTATAAACTTCCTTATCTTCAAAACAACCTTCAGACATAAAACCTTTTATGGCTTCAAATAGCCGTTTTAAATCGGGGAAGTGATCACTGATGTTGACCATTCGCATGTTTTTTTGTGATTTTTAGGAAGTGTTTGATTTCAGTGACATTGTATTCTTTAGTAAAAACGTTACTCACAGCAGGGATGGGAACACTGGGCTCAGGTACAACCACATCTCTTCCTGTGTCACTTTCTACGGCTTTTTCGCATACTTATGAGTTGCTTTTTTTTTTTTCTTTTTATCTGTGTTTTTGAAGGCGAAGGTTTCCATCATTACAGAGTCACTATTCTCTTCCATCATCACGTTTCCTTCACCAACAGTGATTTCCTGTGTGTTAACCATTACATCATCAGTGTTGAGCTCTGTGTTACTGTCATGAGCACTGACCTCAGCCTGCGTAGTGCTCTCAGTTCACCCAGTGTTAATCACCACCTCGCCAGATACTGGGTTAGTTTCGGTGTTTGACACCTCAGCTCACTTTTCCACATGACTATTGGTGTTAGACATCGCTGCCCGGCCGCGCTGTCTGACTCCGTTCTGCTCCCTTCCGGGACAACCGCACTGCTCACAGCCGGAGCCGGAAAATCCTTTTCCATGTTTTACCGGTGGCTCCATCTTTTCACTCCCACCTGCCACCACGTTACTCTGCCCGGCTGCCGCCGCGTTACTCTGCCCGGCTTCCCCCTCAGAAGCCTGGGCCTTGTGTGGACACACTAGCCTCTTGTGCCCAACATTACCGCACTCAAAGCACTTCATTTGCACCATACTAGCGTACAACATGAACGATCTGCCCTCACACACCACTCTAAAAGACACATCTAGTACCAGCTGGTTTAAAACCATGAAGACTTATTTCCTAAAAGACTCGACTTTCTTTAACTCTCTGTTTTTACAGCCCAGGTAAACTGTCCTTACCTTACTAGCTCTACTGTATATCCTCATCCGGCATAAAAGGAGGCACGTTAGCTATAGTAACCCGAACAGTCGTAGCAACCAGCGGTGAAACAATAACGAATTCACCACTTACCACAATGCCGCCGTTGGTCAGGTGTCTCGCCTGATTCTCCTCCTTCAGAAACACCACGACAACTTTGTTCATGCGGGAAGCAGCGAAAATGTTCTCATTTCCGACCTCCGTCCCCATTGCCAGTAAATCTTCCTCCACACTCACACCGTTAGCCAGCACACATCTGACGCAATGGCGGAGGGAGACAGGTGGCGTCCCTCACACTCCCGCCCTGCTACTTCTCACCTGACTAACTTACCTGTCTAATAAACTACACTATTTAACACAAAACTATAATAAACTTTCTGTTCTCTTTACTTCCTTCGAAAGAGAGTAACTCTAACGAGAAAAGTGAAAGAAAAAACAGAAAAAAAAATTGCACGATAGCTCTCGGCTCCTGTGACCCCTCATACACCCAAACGATCCCAGCATGCACACAGAGAGAGAGAGAGAGAGAGAGAGAGAGAGAGAGAGAGAGAGAGAGAGAGAGAGAAAGAGAGAGAGAGAGAGAGTGACAGCAGGAAGGAGAAAACAGGAAAGTCCAAACAAATCAGAGCAATGAGAATATATGAAGAGAACACAAAGATCCCAGGCTTCATGATCTTCCTTCACTTTCTTGTTAAGATCCTGAAACTACAAGAGAATGTTTCTTGTGTTCTCGTGTTTCGGTGTTTTGTGTTCGTTGTTCTTTCTTTTTTTAACCTTTGTTTCCTTCGGATTTTGTTCACCTTCTTCTTCATCTTGTTCACCAGCTTCATCTTCCTCCTTTGCTTTCTTGTCAGGATCCTGAACCTATGAGAGAAGAGAGATATATTTTTATAATAATATTGTATAATGAATTAATGACTTCTTTTTGCATCTCAATAATGTATTTTATTTTCTAGTCAAATTGTGTTGGTCTTTCACACTTGCAGTGCGTTTTGCTTGCCGAGTTTCTTCATAGAGCTGCTCACACTTGATGGTGTCACCTATAGTACTCCATACATCAGAGATGGCATTCAGCAGGATCTCCAGCAGTGATATTAGTTTTGCTACCATCCTCCTTTCTCCCACCTCTTGTACAGTGTCCAGAGGAAACCCCAGGACTGAGCTGGCCTTCCTGATCAGCTTGTCCAGTCTCCTCCTTTCTGCAGTAGAGATGCTTCTGCACCAGCAGACCACACAATAGAGTATGGCTGAGGCCACCACAGAGTCAAAAAAGGTTTTCAGTAGCTCTCCCTGTACTCCAAAAGACCTTAGTCTCCTCAGCAGAAGGAGTCTGCTCTGCCCTTTCCTATAGATTGCCTCAGTATTGTCTGTCCAGTCCAGTTTGCTGTTCAGATGAACACCCAGGTATTTGTAAGAGTCCACTCTCACAATGTATTTTCCCTGAATGTTCACTGGTGGTAATGAAGTTTGTTTGTGCCTCCGGAAATCCACCACCAGTGCTTCGGTTTTCCCCGTGTTTAACTGGAGGCAGCTCCGTTGGCACCAGTCCACAAAGTTCTGGATCAGTCCTCAGTACTCCCTGTCATCAGGGTGTGATGAGACCGACGATGGCAGTGTCATCAGAGAACGTCTGCAGGTGACCGGTTGCTGAGCTGAACATGAAGTCTGCAGTGTAGATGGTGAAGAGGAATGGGGCCAGAACCGTTCCCTGCGGGGCTCCAGTGTTGCAGACAACCATGTCAGACTCGCGGTCACAATTCCTCACGTACTGTGGTCGGTCTGTGAGGTAGTCCAATATCCAAGCACACAGATGATGGTCCACTCCCATGTACACCATCTTATCCCTCAGGAGCACAGGCTGGATGGTGTTAAAAGCACTTCACTGTGCTCCCAGCCTTTTCCAGATGTGAAATAGCCCGATTTAGGAGGAAGATGACAGCATCTTCCACTCCAATGCCAGGATGGTAGGCAAACTGAAGTGGATCCATTTAGTAGATCTGCACATCTTATCTCAATCTGAGTATTCTCATGACACTGAAACCAGTGTCTACGTTTTCGGATGTTCAAATTTGAAGGAAAAAGCTACAGTGACCTTTGCCAGGTGAGGGAGGAATTCATATCTGAACTCAAACACTCAAGTGGAAGACTGGGATGTGGGAGAGGAGGAGGAAGACCTACAAAACAGTGTAGTGGAAATTTTTACTTTAGAGAAGAACACATGAATCTGTCCTTCTAGGCTTCTGTATTTCCCATGGCTGGTAGTGATTGTGACTAGAGATTTCAGTTGTTTCTTCCTAAAACTGCATTTAATCAGACCTTTCCCATGAGACCTTTTCTGTTCCCGTGGGATTAGCTTGGTCAGAAGATGAACAGGCGATGCTTCTAAGCCAATGGTGGATGATGTTTTGGTTTTACATGTCCTGTTTATTTTATTCCTGTCTATAAAATGCTGGTGTTATCAATAATGGTGACCCTTCCTCTCTGATTTTACACGTAGAGTGTTGGGTCCTTCTGCAAAGCTGAAAACAATAAACCGTGAAAACCTTTATACTCTTGCCCGTGCCTGTTGGTGTGATATTTTTATGCTTTAATTCTCTCGAACCTCAAAACTTCCACAACAGGCTGGCGTTGTCGGCAGGATTCCGCGTTTGAGAGTCGACTTCGGGGATTCCCGGGGAGGCTTGCAGCGCTCGAGCCTTGAAGGCTGTTAACTTCACCTCGACCGCAAAATTGGCTATGAGCGTGAGAGGACTCGGGAGTTCACCGTGAGCTGCCTCAACGCTGGAATCAAAAGTACTTGGATGTGTGGAAGGTGAGAGAATCTATTTTTATTTGTGTTAAAGAACACTGATTAATCTGCTAAAGTTGTAAGGGTTTTATTTTGAAAACCATAGTTGAATTCATTAGTGTTGAATAGTGAATATTGTTGGTTGTCTCTGTGTAGAAAGTGCTGTAAAGACAGGATTTAAACCTGGATCTGTCGACAGGTCAGTGACCTGGATAGGCACCTAGTGCAAGGCCTAAAATACAAAAGTAAAGCACGGCACTAATCTGGGATTAGGTGCTAAAGGTGTCTTGTTTGCGAGGTTTTGAGAAAACCCGCCGCTAAGAGCTGACGAGCTCGGTGTAGACTCTCCGGAGAGCAAAGCAGGTTTGGGGAAAAGAGAAAAGGCCAAAACAAAAGATAACACACACACACATAGCACAGGCTTTCTGGTGCAGAGACTGTCAACAATAAACTAAGATAGTCATGGGCAACAGTATTTCTAAGAGCATGCTCAATAAAAACCCAGTGTGTGTCACTGGACCTAATGTGAATTATATGAGAAATAATTATGGTCCTGATTCTGTGTCACAATTGCTGCGGTGGGTGACGGAGTGTGGCTTCCCAGATGGCGGCAGTTTTAGCTTGAAGCAGTTAGATTTGCTGAAAGGTAACCTGACCCAAATGGAAAGAGATAATGTTGGGAAGAAGAAGAAGAGCAGGGTAGAAATAAACTGGACAGCTTTTCACTTGTGGAAGTTAGAGGCTGAAAAAAGGTTTCAAAAAGCACAATGTACTCCAAAGAGAGCATCTATACAATATGTACAGAATACACAAAGTTCAATAAGTAACTCACAAAGTCTCCAGTGTCTTAAGTCTTTTTCAGATGATCCTGACCTGGATGGACCGCCTCCTCGACCACGTCTGGCAGCGGCTGCGTCATGTCGACAGGTGTGCGCAGATCCGGAGCCAGCTCGTGTGGAGCCAAAGGAGAGTCCACTGCCTCCACCGAAGGCAGTTAAGGCTGACCCACCCTCTCCACCGATCGCGGATCGTACACGCCAGAAAGACAAGCAAAAGGAGACTACGGATCTTGAACCTGTCAGAGAAGAGGCTTCGATTCCAGAGGTCAACGAGAAACTTCAGAGTGTGATTACAATGCCCATGGTGGAAGTAGCGGGGCCGGATGGAGACCCTATGTTAGTACACCGTCCGTGGACACTAAAGGACATTGAGCATGCTCATGAGCACCTCCCTGACCCGAGAGAAGTGGGGGGGGAAAGGTTTGGTGTGGAGTTGGAACGTTTCTGCAAAGAATTTCGTCCCACCTCTCTTGAACTGAGGCGCCTGCTGGGAAGAAAACTAGCATCTGACATAACGCAGATTAAGTATGAATGGCCGGATGAAAATCTGTGCATGAGACATCCAGATCATGAGAGCGGGAGGAATGCGACGTACTATAACTTCGTAACGGAATTACGTGAAGCGTGTTGTGAGGCTTTTCCAGTGAAGGGTGATATGACAAAGATTGCGCTGTGCAAACAACAGGACAGCGAGACAGTTGCGCAATATCTTCATCGCCTCACGGAAGTACACAACGCGCACAGCGGCCTTACTGCCCCCGAGAATATGAGTGAGGGGGTAGTGACCGCATACGAGGCGCATTTGAGAAACAGTTTCATGAATGGACTGATTCCGGAAATATCTGACAAGGTGAAAAACCTATGCATCACGTGGGACACTGGAAAGCTGAGCCTTATCGAACAACATGCTCTGCATGCGGAAAAGCTGCTCACGCAAGCCAAGCAAGATCAGGGAAAAAAGAGAGAAGAACAAACACACAAAGTTCAGCTGACGATGATGCAAGCCATGACGAGATCTCATACACGATGGAGAGGGACATCCACATATCGAGGAAGAGGGCGATATCGAGGAAGGGGGAGAGGAAGAGGAAGAGCCAGAGGGTGAAAAGAAAAAGGGGGAGAGAGTGGATGTTTTGTTTGCGGAGGACAAGATCACTGGGCAAGGGAATGCCCTAAGAAACATGATGAGGAAACTGCATGACCATCAACATCTCAGGTCGAGGAGGTCAGTCCTGAAGGGATGGGTGAGTCAAAATCTTTGATGCTATGCAATGAGGAAATGCTTCAGCTAACTTCTGATTCCGACTTAAATTTTAAGGTTTTGAATGCTATTGATTTTCTTGAAAAGAAATATACTCCACAAGGCACATATGCAAAATACAGTTTAGATGCCTACAAGCACATGCCAGTGCACACATTGAATGTAGAAGGGAAAGACATTTTGTTTTTAGTAGATTCTGGTGCAGGAAACTCTGTGATCAAATTACATGAGTTGAGTGAGATGCCAGAAATGAGTGGTAGATCCCTGAATTCAGTTGGAGCGTCTGGGATTATCGTGAAAGAAAAATTTACAGCACCCTTAAGGTGTGTTGAGAATAACCAACAGTCATTCACATTTTCTTTTCTGCTTTCTGAATGCTGCCCGATTAATTTGATGGGCAGGGATTTGATCTGCAAATTGGGAATAAAACTAATTAGCACCCCAAACGGATTAAAAGTGTGTAGAAGTCAAATAGGTGAATTTCAGGGCGTTAAGTGGGACCCCAGACCTCTGTTGTATGTGTATGAGTGGGAACTCAGCACCTCTTCTGTGAATTCAGTGAATCAAGCACTCTTGGATAAGGCCTATGATGTTACTAACCCTACACGCACACAATACATGAACACACATGATCTGCACTGCACAGCACACACACACACAGTGCCTGATGTAGTTTATGAACAAGAGTGGTTTGAAATGCAGCCAAAAGCTGATGTGTTGTTACTGACAAAGTTGTATTGGGATAATCACAGATGTACTGCAGAAGTGAATCTTTCTAGTATAAATGTGAAGCCGGGGAAGGCCCATCCGTTCACTATAGAGAATTCACACCCACATGTGTCTTTATCAAAAGGTGAAACAGAGAAATGGGAAGATTTAGGGATGTGGACATTAAAATGTGTGAAAGCTGATGATTGGAAACCCAGTTCAGATCCCACAGTGTTGTACAGCGAGAAAACTAAATCCTATTGCATGCACTTGAATTGGATAGCTTTTGTTGACAGAACAGTTGAGATAATGCCACAGGCAGACACAGATGTACTGAAAACAATGTGGCAGATGACACACATTTCTGGGGAAGATCCCCGATTACAAGCAGTTCCTAGAGAACTTTGGGCAACAGGGAAATATGATGTAGGTCTGATCAAAAATTGTGCACCGGTGCAGATAACACCTAAATCGGATTACAGACCTTGCAAAACTCAGTACCCCTTAAAGCCAGAGGCTATTAGGGGTATCACACCAGTGTTTAATTCACTGCTTGAAGCTGGAGTGATTGTGCCATGTGAAACCTCCCCAGTGAGAACACCTATTTTTCCAGTGAGGAAACCTAGGCCTCTGGGTGAACCAGAGGAGTGGCGTTTTGTCCAAGATTTGCAAGTAGTGAATGATGCAGTAATTCCAAGAGCTCCAAATGTGCCAAACCCTCACACAAAAGCAAGTGGTTTTCTGTGGTAGACTTAGCTAATGCTTTTTTCAGTGTACCAGTTCATCCAGACAGCCAGTTTTGGTTTGCGTTTTCTTTCAATGGAAAGCCGTACACTTTTACCAGATTGTGTCAGGGATTTTGCGAATCTCCAACTATTTACAATGAAGCTCTTAAAAATAGTCTTGAATCTCTGACGCTGACCCCAGGGTCAGCAATTCTTCAATATATGGACGACTGCATGATTGCAGCGCCATCTAAAGAGCAATGTGAAAAAGACACTATTGCGTTACTTTGTCATCTAGCGGAGGAAGGTCACAAGGCAAGCTTATCAAAGCTGCAGTTTGTAAAACAGCAAGTGAAATTCTTGGGGCATCTGATATCAGAACAAGGCAAAACTATTGAGCAGAACAGAGTTGCAGCAATACAAAACATTCCAAAGCCTAACACAAAAAAACAACTGATGTCATTTCTAGGCATGTGCTCTTATTGTAGGACTTTCATACCAAACTATGCAGTCCTCAAAGCACCAAAGAGCGCAATTGCTCATGGGAAAGGCCTACAGGCCCACAGTGCACTGACTTGGACACCAGAGGCAGAAAAAGCCTTCGTAGATTTGAAAATGGCTTTACAAACCACCCCAACATTAGGGATTCCAGATCCAAACGAATTGTTTGTACAAACAGTTGATGAAAAAAGTGGTTGTATGACATCAGTGCTATTACAAAATCATGGTGGGAAAATGAGACCAGTGGCCTACTTCTCTGCTAAATTGGATCCGGTAGCAGCAGGCCTGCCAATGTGTTTAAGAGCAGTAGCAGCAGCTGAGAAAGCAGTTAATGCTTCTAGAGATATTGTGGGATACATTGAACTAACTCTTTTGGTCCCACATGCAGTGTCGCTTCTTCTTCTTGAACAGAAAACAGCCCATATGTCTGCGGCACGTTGGCTGAGATATCACACTATTTTGCTTGACATGCCAAATGTGAAAGTAAAACGCTGTACTGTGTTAAACCCTGCAACTCTTCTCCCTACAGAAGCAGATGGAGAACCACACAATTGTGTTGCAGTTGTAAATGAAATTTGCAGTCCTAGGTCTGATTTGCAGGAAACGCCGTTGCAGAATCCAGATCTTGAGTTTTTTGTGGATGGATCAGCCTTCAGAGATCAGAAAACAGGCCGCAACTGCGTGGGGTATGCAGTAGTAACACAACATGAAATGGTTAAAGCAGAATCATTACCAGAGCATCTCTCTGCGCAGGCAGCCGAATTGGTTGCTTTAACAACAGCATGCAGGTTAGCAAGAGACAAAACTGTCACCATTTATACTGACAGTAGATATGCATTTGGGGTAGTACATGATTTTGGTACATTGTGGAAAAACAGAGGTTTCCTGACTTCTTCAGGTAAAGCAATCACGCACAATGGCCTGATTTCTGAACTCCTGGATGCAATCCTGTTGCCAAAATCTATTGCCATATGTAAGTGTGAAGCACACACTGGGAAACATGACCCCATTTCACAGGGCAATGCGCAAGCAGATGCAGCAGCAAAATCAGCTGCGCAGAAACTGATTTTTTCGTCAGAGAACGACGAAACTTTGTGTATGTTGCAAATATGTACTCCCACAGCAGATCTCAAAGATCTTCAATCACAGTCTACAGCCCAAGAAAGAGCCACATGGAGGAAAGCAGGGGGTGTGGTAAGAGATGGGGTTTGGTACGGCCCTGATGACAAGCCATGTTTGCCAAAGAAATTGTTTCAATTCTATGCTAAATTGGCGCATGGCCAAGACCATGCGTCAAAAGGGGGGATGTATAACAGTGTCTCCAGATACTGGCACACTAAGGGCTTTGCAAACTATTCCCAGAAGTTTTGTGAGAAATGTATAGTGTGTGCAACAAACAACATTGGCCGAGGCGTTAAAGTCTCCCAGGGCGCCCATCCTCCGCCACAGCAACCATTTGAACACCTTCAGATGGACTTTATTGAACTGACACCCAGTGAAGGCAAAAAATACTGTTTGGTGATAGTGGATATGTTCTCTAAGTGGGTGGAAGCTTTCCCCACTTCAAAACAGGATGCAAGTGCAGTAGCTAAAGCACTCCTGTCTGAAATTATTCCTCGTTGGGGAATCCCTGACAAAATCAGTAGTGACAATGGGACTCCATTTGTAAACCAAGCACTTCGACGGGTGGGAGAGTACTTGGGTATAGATCTCAGACAACACTGTGCGTACCACCCTGCCAGCGGAGGGGCGGTGGAGCGAGAAAATGGTACGCTAAAGAATAAATTGGCCAAGTGCTGTGATGAAACAGGTCTATCATGGGTAAAGGCCCTTCCCATTGTGTTATTATACATGAGAACGAGAACTAGAGGGAGAGTGAATTTAAGCCCATTTGAGATACTGTTTGGCAGACCCCCAAATACAGGAATTGAGCCTGGACACACACGCAGATTAACCACAAGCCAATGTGAAGATGAAATGCTGTGTTATTGTGCAAACTTGTCCTCTGTTTTGTCTCAAATCCATAAGCAGGTGAAGGAAGCACTGCCTAAGGTGACGCAAACAGATCTGCACAGTCTCAAACCAGGTGAGTGGGTGGTGGTGAAGGATTTCAGGAGGAAAAGCTGGAGAGCCAGGCGGTGGCTGGGACCATTTCATGTACTTCTGACCACGCAGACTGCGGTGAAGGTTGCAGAGAGAGCAACGTGGATTCACGTTAGCCACTGTAAGCGGGTTCCTGAGCCAGAGGAAAAACCAACACCCGACAGCTGCAAAGAGGAATGAGAAGGGGCATCAGGGCACACGGTGACGTGCTAGTAACCTCTCCCGTGAGCTCCAACTGACTTTCCACGACGCGTATAGTGTCTGATTCAGAAGAAAACCCTGATACAACGCAGCAGCCGACACCGAGAAGGAGCAGCATCATCTGAAGGAGTAACATTGACACACACACACACACACAAGAATGTAAACACAAATGTAAATGGAATTAATGAACTGAAAGAGGTAAATGTGACAGACACTTACAACAGCCAGACTCCCATACAAACACAAATATAAGATCATGTATTTTATGAAGCATTCATGTGAACCCTACAGGGGTAATGATGTGCTGATGTGAGACTTTACATGATTAGCTTAAGATTTAAGTGATTATATTCTAGCTGATTAACAATGTTGTAGATTAAGTAGTTGATTGACAATACTGGTATCGATCGATCATTTAGAGTTTAGATTTTGTTACAGATTAATGATTAGTAAAATTTTGTGTATTGTCCCAGGGACAAAAGGGGGGAATTGTAGTGGAAATTTTTACTTTAGAGAAGAACACATGAATCTGTCCTTCTAGGCTTCTGTATTTCCCATGGCTGGTAGTTATTGTGACTAGAGATTTCAGTTGTTTCTTCCTAAAACTGCATTTAATCAGACCTTTCCCATGAGACCTTTTCTGTTCCCGTGGGATTAGCGTGGTCAGAAGATGAACAGGCGATGCTTCTAAGCCAATGGTGGATGATGTTTTGGTTTTACATGTCCTGTTTATTTTATTCCTGTCTATAAAATGCTGGTGTTATCAATAATGGTGGCCCTTCCTCTCTGATTTTACACGTAGAGTGTTGGGTCCTTCTGCAAAGCTGAAAACAATAAACCGTGAAAACTTTTATACTCTTGCCCGTGCCTGTTGGTGTGATTATTTTTATGCTTTAATTCTCTCGAACCTCAAAACTTCCACAA
This sequence comes from Tachysurus fulvidraco, assembly GCF_022655615.1. Lineage (NCBI taxonomy): Eukaryota > Metazoa > Chordata > Actinopteri > Siluriformes > Bagridae > Tachysurus > Tachysurus fulvidraco. The sequence continues at coordinate 1,543,156 of NC_062520.1, read as the reverse complement.
CAACAGGTAATAACACGGTGTAAGGGCAGTATACAAAACATTCTCTGCTACCTCTCTGACAATAGCTTACAATTTGTTTACTTTTTATATTCTTCATTCCAGTATTCATTCAAGTGCCGATTAAGGACATTTCATCTATAACTTTTTTTTGTTACTGCTATTGATTATTTTTAAAATATTTAGCTTTTTAGATTTTTTTTCTCCTTCAAATGAATGGAAGGAATGTTCAAATCTTCTAAAACGTTCTCCTCTTGGAACTTCGACTCCTTCCTCTTAGTTTCGGCTAGAGACTTAATTTAAGCTTTACATTCTGACTATGGAAGCAGCTGTCTTTCTGCACACAAAATCTTCACACTTTAGCCCTGATAATTTACACAAACTTCACTTCCATATATATATGATTTCTACATGAATACTGTAGAGAACATTTTGCTGTTTCCGACAGTGTGACTCCCTTAGGAATCTAGTTAGTGCCCTAATGTTGTGGAGACTCGGCGCTGGCTCCAGCCTGAGAGACTGGGACTGCTTTTTGAGTCCTTTTTGCTTTTTGAGTCTTCTGCTTTTCACAGTACCAACATTTCCATGTTCCAAGCCGTTGGCAGTGCACTCAAAGCAGTCCTATAGAGCATAGGTGGCTCCTGCTGGCCAGGTTTTCACTTGCTTCAGAACGGGTTTAGAGTCTGACAAGTGGTCTGTATGCTGGGATTAGCATAACAGAGATGTGGTCTGAGAGTGTGGGGAATGTTTGTGTCACAAACTCCTCTAGTGATTAGCAGTAACTAGAAACAATCACAGAGTTCTTGCACCATTCTGTGTTGATGTAAACACACACACCTCCAAAACGAAGTTAGGCCCATCTAGCTGGATGGCGTGTGCGGAACTCTGTCGTTGAGCCACGTCTCCATGAAAACAAAGATGCAGCAGTTTGTAAACTATCACCATGTAGTGCATTCGAGTCGGATGTAGTCCAGTTTATTGTCCAGGGAGCAAACATTAGAAAGTAGAATGGATGAGAGAGCTGGCCGGCTAGAGTTAATTTTTAGCCTAGCACGGACAGACTCCCACTTATCTCGCTTCAGCAAGCACGACTTTTCCAGCACAAGCAAGCAGCCATCAGGTCCTGCAGCCTTTATCCTCGGCGCTGGTCACAGACCCGCTTGTCAGACTGGCGGTAAAAAGCGGTGAAGGCGTGGGATGGGGGGTGGGGCTGTGTGTGAATGCATATCTTTAAACATGTGCATGTGTGTGTATGTAAGTGTGTAGGCCTGGGGAGTCGCTGCTCCCAGCATCAAATCTCAGTGCCTCAGTCCGCAAGATTGTCATAGCGATGCACAGCAAGTTGCCATGGAGACAGCCTTGATCAGGTCCCAGACAGTCAACAATCAGCAGGTGTCTGTGGAAATGGGGGGAGGAACGCAAGAGCATCTCACTGCAGTGCTTCGCTGGGGGAGTTGTTGTTCCAACAGCGGCCTTGGCCGAAGCCAGTGCTGGTTGAGGAGAGCCGAAAGCAGATAAGATTGGGATTGTTTGGTCTTGGGGCGAGTAGACGCATTCCAATTTACACGCCTACTCTCTTAGTCCATTCTGGTCTCCAAATCGATCCATTGATCTTTCCAAAGCAGTGAGATTCTCCATGATGTTCTCCAAAGCAGTGAGCTTCTCCGTGATGTTCTCCAAAGCAGTGAGCTTCTCCGCGATGTTCTCCAAAGCAGTGAGCTTCTCTGTGATGTTCTCCATATTGCAGTTAATAGTCCCAGCCTCAGTGCTGACCGCTCTGCCCACTGCATCAATCATGACGGGCAGCCTTGGGAGGTTGCAGAACTCCTGTTATCATGGTTCCGGATAGTTAGAGATCTTCTCATCGAGAAGACGGTGTCAATTGCGTTGAGAGACCAGTTTATCAAATCCATATTCAGATTTTTAGTTTGGGGAGCAGTGCGGAGAGTCTCTCAAAGTATAAGACAATAGACGAGAGGAGCAAAGCTGGGGGGAGGGAGAGCCAGAAGAGAGAGGCTCAAAGGGCTGTCTGTTTCGAATGTGCTGCTTTAAAGCCAGACTGTTAGGATTTTTGAGGCTGTTCTGTGAGAGATAAAACAGGCAATTGATTAAATACAATTTTAGACAATTTCTTTATTTAGAAAGTAAATAGAGAAGTGATACCAGTCTGTAGTTACCAATGTCTGATGTATCCAAAGCCGGTTTCTTCAGGATGGGAATAACCCTTGCTTACTTGAAGGTAGTTAGTACATGACCAGATGTTAGGGATCCACTGATGACAGTGGTGATGAAGGGCAGAATTCTGGAGCATAGCGGAAGGGACTGGATAAAATGGGCAGGTGGTAGGATTGCAAGACTGGATGAGTTGTAGAATATATTCTTCTGCTACAACAAAGAAGTAGGGGTATCATGACTTTGAGATGTAGGTGCAGTCAGGGCAGAAATCAAGCTTCGCATTAGTTCTGGCAGGCCACGTCGTCAAGTGTGCATCAGCTGTTAATCAGCTGTCCATGACGTGCACCAATCTGGTTACGACATCCGTATTACCCGACCATTTAAATTCCCATTCATAGAGCCGTTCAGCGCATCGCTGCTGCCGCGATCTAAACTCCCTCCTCCAACCCCGACTCCACCACGCCGGAACCCGTGTTCGCTGTACCAGTTGTCTTAAATCTCCACATATTTTTCTCTCTCTCTCCCTCTCTCTCTAATTATTTGATTATCTATCTATCTATCCATTCATTTATTACTTTCCAAAAACGTCTAAGTGAGCTTATCGATACTATGTGTGGCAGGTGGAGGTCGGTAAGTTATTATTAGGCATTAGGTTATTCATTGGTTGGTGCTGATAGAGGAGGTTGGATTATGTCTATATAAACAACATGCATGTGTGACCTAAACGAGCGTCACTTCCCTGGATCCCATTTCGCTTCCGGTTTATGGACTGAGGGCTGTTGTGATTTTGGTACGTGAAACAACTATCGCTATGCATCTCTTTTAAAACACGGATTATACATGTCTGTTTTCTGCAGCTTCACAGGACGATCGCAGCAACTGTAGTCATCTCCGTGGCTGCAGATATCGTGGCTTTGACTTATTGTTCGTGGTGTGTGTCTCACATCTGTTTATGCGACCATATTCAGGTAATGTTATGCATGTTAATGTTTGTAATGGCGTGCTGATGTACTTGCGTTTCGGTAGTAACTCGTGCGTTTATTGTAGTCAATACAATGCCGTGTATGGGCGGATGACGACTGTTATTTTCCCTCGTGTATCCTGAGCTTCACCAGCTGAATGATTAAACTGAAACTATACTTCGCATTGCAACTATGGAGTATTATCTTCACCTCTACTGACTCCCGGGTCCCTGCGCCTGTTATATGGTGGGTCTAATTCATGTGGTTTTATTATATAAATGTTTTATGGTGACTGGCTAACATGATTAGTTTTCCCTATGTTGTAGAGTGATAGGGGCATGCAGTGACGTCACTGCTGTCTTGTTCTTCGTTGAACGTTCGTGAATGCCATTTTAATGCGGTTGCGAATCCGCTAATGGTGTGGGAGTGCTCTTTTGCACTTAGATGGTCCAGTTGTGTTTTTATTTAATTGATTTATTAGTTATTTTTGGTTAATCTCTGTATCATTGCCAATGTACTGGTGAGATTATTTGTTTTCTCTCTGTTGTTCCAGTGACAATTGGTTTTGTGTTCTTTATTCTTTAATTTGATTTAATTCTGTTAATTTGTTAGTGTGTTTGGCAGGCATTAAGTGTCAGCTGTGTTGCCTGCCTAAACCTTGTTAAACATTTTTGTTTGTGGTTGAGTGTGTGAGTGAGTGTGTGTGTGTGTGTGTGTGTGTGTGTGTGTGTGTGTGTGTGTGTGTGTGTGTGTGTGTGTGTGAGAGTGTTCTGTTATTCTGTTTTACAGGAGCTGCAGACCTTTTCTGAAGAGCAGGGCTGAAGTCTTTAGGTGGTGATTGTGTTTCCTCACGGACTGCTGTGATTTACCGTGTGCACTGGGGCTTTTGGGAGTGGCGTAAGTTTGCAGTGTACGTAGAGTAAAGGCCTGTACGGCTGGTCACTTAGCCCAGGCTGCAGCTCCTTGTGTTGTCTTTTCTGGACCATTTGTGTGATTGTGGTTTTACAAGTGAATGCATTTTAAATTTCCTTTGTCATTACATTCAATAAACAGTGTTCCATACCAGTACCTCTGTCTCCATTGTCAATTTGCCACAAAGTGGGGAACTTGTGCACAGTGTTTTCAATTAATTCCTCGGGTGAGATTCCCAGGGTGCCTAGGTGGGCATTGTTAACCCTTTAGGGTTCTTAAATCATTTAAATTCATTTAATTCATACCCTCCCTCTGCCATCTGGCCACATATGCATGCTAGTGGTTCTGTAGGGGGGGTCTATTCTATTTTCTAGTCGCTGCTCTCCCCGCTCTGTCCATGCATGTGCATGGACAGGCACATGGATTCTTGCCCAGAACAGAACCATACTGCCAACACTAACTGTATGCATATCATCTAATTCCCTTTGACAAAGTGGTCCTGACGGAAGTAAAGGTTTTACAGATTTTTTCAATCTTATAATGAGTTATAATCCCACTCTGTGTTCATGATTTATAATCCCACTCTGTGTTTATAATGATTTATAATCCCACTGTCAGTGTTCATAGTGATTTATTATACCACTGTCAATGTTTATAATGATTTATAATCCCACTCAGTGTTTATAATGATTTATAGCCCCACTGTCAAGTGTTAAAAATGATTTACAATCCCACTCAGTGTTTATAATGATTTATAATCCCACTGTTTATGATTTATAATCCCACTGTCAGTGTTTATAATGGTTTATAATCCCACCTTCAGTGTTAATAATGATTTATAATCTCACTGTCAGTGTTTATAATGATTTATAATCCCAGTCTCAGTGTTATATCAATGATGTTTTATAACTCGTCTTGTCCCAAGATACTACCACCACCATGCTTTTCTATCTCCAATTATTAAACCAAAAAAATGACATAAAAGTTTAATAAAACAAAATGCTCAGTGTCACCCGATTGTCATCCCACTTAATGAAGACCTTCCAATTAACTTCTAAACTTAGAGGTTCACATACTTTTGCCACTCATATATAAATAATATCGGAACATTTTCCTGAATAAATAAATGGACAAGTATAACAAGTGTATACACATTTTGTATATTTTGTCTGCTCATAAGCCTTTTAATCACCACTGTATGATCAGACGTATTGGTACCCTTCAAAAATAATTCTTATTTTTCAGTTAAACAACAGAAGACTCACAACTCTTACAAAGCTACAGTCCAGTCCTCATGCTGGGAAACAAACATGGCTGGACTCAAATCGCATGAGTGAACAAAGAGGAAAGGTTCATAACATCTAAGTCCCTGAGCACTTACCTGAGCATCTGAGCACTCGGTTCTACAGTCTACAGTCACGTTGGAGTGGACAAATGGTCCAGAACAAGCACAAACACTCTTACTGGGGAAAGTGTGTTCATGAACATAAACCTTAACATAATGGTAATAACACCTTGACACCAACGGCAAAAACAAAGACGCCTCCATTGCCGACAAGTCCAGTTGGTCTTACTACTGGTTTGTACATCTTAAACACAAATATACCAAAATATATTTCAGTTAGGAAGGAAACTATCTGACCTTGATCCTGTCTGCTAAATCTCCTATCATCATATAAACCTTATAAACCTTCAATTACAGTAATAAACATTCGCGACTCAGAGGGATGTCTTTGGGGACGCAGACTAAATCCCTGTGGAACACCGTATTGAGGTTTGTATTAAATTGAAAAATTCCCATCACTGATGATAAACGTCTGGCCTGAGGTTGTGACTTTGCCATAAGAGACTGACTCTATAACCTGCACTCAGCCGATGATATGATCGGAGGTCATAAAACAAACACAAACAGAAAAAAGAAGTATACATGCAGGTTTTTAGAAAAAATAAGATTTATTTAACATGCGCCTGGTCATTTCACTTCCTGTTTGAATACTTGCAATGAACTGTAACATTTAACTTTTTCCACTTAAACCAAACTGCAGAACATTGTGTGTTTAAGAGAAAACAAGGCAGCCAATACATAATGCTCATCCCTCACACACACACTCCGAGATCGAGATCCCGTCTGCCGTTAGCCCTGATTGCATCTTCTTGTGATTTTCAAACTCCGCCCCGATTTCTCTGATTGGTTAGCTGTGATTTAGTTCACGAGCTTAAAACATAAACTTGGATGGATAGAAACACTTGTGTCTGTCTGTGTGTGTGTGGAGGTTGATTGGGTGCCGTGTAAAAACATAGATTAGGGGACAGACACACAGACCCAAATGCAGCTAACTACAATTTAACTACAATTCTAACATTTTAATTAAATCGTAATAACATTCTACTTGTTTATTATACACTTAAGCATAGCTCCATATTTCTCCAGACTGCTGAACATGGATGTGTATACACACACACACACACACACACACACACACACACTCACTGTATATTATAGTGTGTTTTTTCCCTATATTACATGTGAAGAGTCACTGGTCCTCTCATAGTCCAGCAATGAGCATACGCACTTGAGAGGGCAACAGGAGGCACATGAGAGAGAGAGAGAGAGAGAGAGAGAGAGAGAGAGAGAGAGAGAGAGGTAAGGAAAGTAAACTACAAACCCATCACCTTTATCCAGTTCAAACTGATACAACATTACATCACAACAGAGAGAGAGAGAGCCAGAGAGAGAGAGGATACACAGCAGCAGGAGATAAAATGAACAGAATAAGACAAATAGTATAGATAGAGAGGGAGACCTGAGAGAGTCCAGCATTAGGGGGCAAGTCAGAGCGAAGTTTAAAGTGCATATGTACATCCAGAAGCAGCTCTGACCATCCCTCACACTCCTCCCCTCTCTGTGTGTGTGTGTGTGTGTGTGTGTGTGTGTGTGTGTGTGTGTGTGTGTGTGTGTGTGTGTGTGTGCACTCAGTAGTCCTCCACCCAGCCGTTCTCTTGGATAAAAGCATCAATCACCTCCTTCATGGCCAGGTTTGGAATCAACTGGTCCTGGGTCAAGGGACTTCGAGTCACGGGGTCAAAATGGCCGACACGCTACATAGACAGGGGACAAGACACTTATTGGTTCCTTAGCAACGTGAGTTTTCTTGTGTTATTGAGAGAGAGAAAGAACAGAGAGTGAGGACTGTTTATAGCTGCTATACCGTATTCACAAGCAAAATTATACGCAATTTAATGTCTATATGAATACTGTTGTCCAGTGCGCGTGTGTGTGTGTGTGTGTGTGTGTTGTTACCTGTAGGTGCTCCTCGATGTCTTTGCGGTCATATGTGATGCCGCTCGGTGTGATACAAGGTTCCCTCATTAACTCAAAACTGATCTTTCCACACAGATAGTCAGGGATCTCTCGCTTCTACACACACACACACACACACACACAAAGCATAAATACAAACATACTGGCAGTTAGTTTTATCAGATATTTCCCCTCATCACAATATGCAGTTTAAATTCTATTTATGCACAAACACACATGCGTACACACACACACACACACACACACACACACACGAAACTCACCTTCCTCTTCTCATCCACTTGGGAAAAGAGCTCATCCATGTCTATCAGATATTTATCCTGACACACACACACACACACACATTAGATACAGATAAATACAGCGCTGAATTTTCTCATTCATGAAACCTGAAATTGTGGCTCACGTGTTTGGTTTTGATCTTGCTGATGTCTCCGTCACTCATATTGTCATCGCCCTGCTTCTCTCTGTAATCTTCGAGTTCCCTGCATGTAAACACACAGACAAACACACACACACACACACGTTAAACAGAGCAATGCCGGCGGTCTCACGTCACTCAGCACTACATTAGAAACACACTGTGGATTGCAGAAACACTAGTTCATGCCCTTGTAACCTCTAGGTTGGATTATTGTAATACTTTACTGTCTGGATGTTCCAGTAGGAACATAAACAAGCTCCAGTTAGTCCAGAACACAGCAGCTAGAGTCCTAACTACAACCAGAAGATATGACCGTATCACCTCTATCTTATCCTCACTGTATTGGCTACCAGTCAAGTTTCACATTGATTATAAAATACTATTAATGACCTATAAAGCACTTAATGGTCTCACACCACAGAACCTGAGAGATCTTTTGTTTTTTATGATCCATCACACCTACATCGATCTAAAGGTGCAGGATATTTTTTGGTACCTCAAGTACAAAAAGTCTCCAGCAGGGGGCAGAGCTTTTTCTCACAGAGACCCACATTTATGGAACAGACTTCCAATTAGTGTTCGGGTCTCAGACACAGTCTCAGTGTTTAAGTCCAGGATAAAAACACATTTGTTTAGTTTAGATTTTTATGGATAGCTTTTCTTAGGTAAAAGAGCAGATCTGCAGGGTTCATGAACTGGGATGTCTTAATGTTGTCTCCTTACCACCCTCACAGGTCGCTCAGGTGCTAAACAGATAAATTGAATTTGAATTGAATTTGGATTGATTTACCGCTCCCTTTCAGCCAGGATCAGTTTGGTGAGATAGGCGTGCAGCTCGTTCTCCTGGCTGATGCGCTTCTCCTCCATGCTGTTCCAACGCTTCTTCTTAGCGTAACGCAGGGCGCTGGGAATGTCATCGCCGAAGTTCAGTCGCTGCTCTTTAGCCAGGTTATATGCTGTGGGTAAACCACAACAGCACAGCGATTAGTTCACATATTTCTGAGAACATTTTTTAATAGAAAGATAAATGCATGCCCTAAGACCTGCCTGAATGATCAGTTGTTTCTATGTAAAATGCATCCTATTATTATACCCTACTTTTGTGAGGAAAATAAACAATACTATATATTTAGCATATATATAAAATACATCTATTATCTACATTAAAGTCTTTAAAGGTGTGTCTGTACCTCTTTGTAGATTTCCAATAGCCTCTTCGTAGTTCTCCAGCTCCAGGTGACACTGACCCAGGAAAAAATGTGCTTTCACTGACTGGCTGTCGAGCTCCAGTGCAAGTTTACAGTCAGCCAGAGCCTTATCATACTGCTGCAGCTTCACGTAGCACAGCGCTCTGTTAGTGTAGTACACCGCCACTGATGGGTTCCGGTTCTGCACAACAACAAACACACAACATGTGGCACATGTACCTACTGATTCTGTATAAGACTTCTAAGTTTTTACAGAAAAGCAAGCTTCTGTAGGAAAGTCGGAGCTACAATGCCATCTAGTGGACGACAGGAGATTCGACTGCTGTCTCTGACTGATGGCTTTATTTATTTGTTGCACGTATATTTATTTGTACGTTTGCACTGATACGTGCTTAATGGCAAACTTTGCTATGTACCGCTACTAGGCAATGACAGTAAAGTTCTGTCTATCGGTCTATAAACACAAATATAACATACATGACTAATCACAGAGTTAACTGCCGTCCCGAAATAATCACACTTCCTCGTGCACTCACACTCCCTCACGCTTACTCACACACACACACTCGCACCCGCCTGCTCTCCCACGCACGCACGCTCACCCACGCACGCACGCTTACGCACAATCACGCACGCACGCACGCACGCACGCACGCACACTCACCCACGCACGCACGCACACTTACCCACGCACGCACGCACAATCACGCACGCACACTTACCCACACACGCACGCACACTCACCCACGCACGCACGCACACTTACCCACGCACGCACGCTTACGCACAATCATGCACGCACGCACACTCACCCACGCACGCACGCACAATCACGCACGCACACTTACCCACACACGCATGCACGCGCACACACGCACACTCACGCGCGCACACTCACGCACGCACACACGCACACTCACGTGCGCACGCACACAATTACCTATGCAGGCACAAAATTACTCACTCGCTCACGTACGCACACAATTGCTCACTCGCTCTCGCATGCTCACTCTCTCTCGCACCCACGCACACTCTCACGCACCCACGCACGCACACTCTCACGCACCCACGCATGCACACTCTCACGCACCCACACTCTCACGCACCCACACTCTCACGCACCCACGCACACAAACTCTCTCGCACCCACGCACACTCTCTCTCGCACCCACGCACACTCTCTCTCGCACCCACGCACACACACACTCACGCACACACACTCTCACGCACCCACGCACACACACTCTCACGCACCCACACACACGCACCCACACCCACACACACTCTTGCACCCACGCACACACTCTCGCACCCACGCACACACACTCTCACGCACCCACGCACACACACTCTCACGCACCCACGCACACACTCTCTCTCGCACCCACACACACACACACTCTCTCGCACCCACACACACACCCACACTCTCACACACACTCTCGCACGCACACACGCAGGCACTCACACACACACACTCTCTCCCACTGCTCTCCCACGCACGCACACTCTCACGCACCCACGCACACACACTCTCACGCACCCACGCACACACACTCTCACGCACCCACGCACACTCTCTCTCGCACCCATGCACACACACTCTCA
>NC_062520.1:1490048-1527548 GCF_022655615.1 Tachysurus fulvidraco | reverse complement strand
AAATACACGCAAAAAAATTATATTAGGTTTGCCAAGATCATCAATGTAGTACTTGGTATAATAATAATGTAAAAATGTTTTAAAGTTTTCTGGAGAATATCAGCCATGTGGTTTTACACTCACACTCACACACACACACACACACACACACACACACACACACACAGAGAGAGAGTGTACTTGTAAAGCTGGTGTGCCTCACCTCTTCCTCATCCTTTCCTCACGCTCTCTCTCCTCTCTCCTCTTCAGTCTCTCCTGGTTTCTTCGCTCCTGCTTATCCAGGACCGTTTTCTACACACACACACACACACACACACACGTCATACGAAGATCAATAATGTCTTCCAGGTTCTGTACATGTTACTCCACACACCTTCAGCTGCTCCAGCTTTTCTCTGATCTGGATGAAGCCCAGATGCAGTTTCCCACCAAAATGGTCAGCAAGGCGGCGATCGTTGTCATGGAGACCCAGATAGGCAGAGCAAACCTCACACACACGGAGCTTCTGCTGTTGGAAACTGGAAGCAGGCATGGAGTTCCTGTATTCTTCCTGCACATATACAAAAAAATGCCTTTGAGTGAGCAGACACAATCCTGTCTATAAAAAAACCGAAGCCCTGTGTGTGTGTGTGTGTGTGTGTGTGTGTGTGATGTTCTGACCTCAGCATCCTTCTTCTTCGTGCGCACTTTCTCCACTTCCTGTAGAACCTTCTGAGCTTCATCCACGTTCCCCTCAGCACCGAGCTGCTCTGCCTTTGCCAACAGTTTCCCGATCTCCTCATTCAGCTCGTGCACCTTCTCTGCCTGTCACACAACACACTCAAGTTTACATAAGAACCACGTACAGAATGTGACGGACAATTACACGTACGAGTATAAAAAGCTACCAGAAAACACTTGTGTAAAGAATGTGTTGGGTGACATCACCAGTGTAACAGAATATATATAGTGATTTTATAATAAACGAACCTTCGCTGCAACCTCGGCACTGATCTCCTCCTGAGTTTCAGCAAGGCGTTTCTTCGCCAACTCGGTTCTGTGGTCGCAGTCGGCAATGAACGACTCCAGATGATCCACAGCCTGAACACAGAGCGAACAGACGTCACAGAGCCGTCACTATACATGAACTCGGTCATACAAACAGAGTAAAGCACTCACGTCCAGTTCGAAGAACAGATCTCTCTCTTTAGACGCGATCTCATAGTCGGCCCTGAGAGCTAGGTCGTGGATCTTGGAGCATTCGCCCAGGTCCATACGCTACAGAGACAGGAAGCTCTGTGTTACTCTCAACAGGAAAGTTTACAGTGCACAATATTAGGGTGCCAATAGTTCTAGCAGGTACTTACGGTGCCAGAAAGGATGTCATGTGGACAGCAGTTCAGCAGATGAGACTTACACACTCGCTCGTCCGTGAACTTCACCCGCTGTCGGGACTCGTCTCCTGAAACAGCAACACGCACATGCAATGAGCGAATACACACACGCACACCTGAACACGCCTCCCACACACTCACACCATTGCACACTGCTAAACCTAGGGGATAGGGGCGGGGCCTCACTGCAGGGGATGATGAGGATTAACAGATTAAGGATCAACCTCTTCACAGAGAGTCCTTGATGAGGTTTTGTTTAATATATTTATACAGATTGCAGAGGTGAAGGCTATCCGAGGTGAGAACAGCCTGGTCATGAATCTGAGCTACACACTGGCTGATCGTTGTGTTTAACTGAGGCAGTGGATGCGTATCGTTTACGTCCAACTTAATAGGCTTAAAAATGGAAAGCAATATTTAACACACACAACATCGTTACCACAGCCATACAACTGTGTCTTTTAGAGCCAGGATTCACACACGTACACACCCACGTCGTTACCGTGTACCTGAGGATTAACAGCATCATCCACTAGAAGGCAGGCTGGATCTGACCAACAGGTTTTCATAGTGATCATTAAAACCATCAGAAACATAAATGAACTCTTGTTCCCTCTGAATGCATTCAAAACCAATTACTGATCTAAAAAAATCATTTTTATACCAAGTACACCGATGGATTTTAATCACTAACTGTTGTGCATGCCAATAATTTTAATAAAAAGAACGAGGTAACATTTTATTCTATAGTAATCTACATGTGGAGGTGAAAATGTTCGTGATAAACATGTTGTGTGTGTTAAATATCATACAGTATTACACAGATGATTACCAGCTACTACCCCTTCAGCAAATAACATGATGAGGGAAGTATCAAAGGAAACAACAAAAAAAAAAACACAAATTAAGATGAAAATAAGAGCATGAACTCAGAGTAAAGTGTTAGTTTTATACACACTGCGAGCTCGAGCGCTCTCTTTCTCCCTCTCCCATACTGTACCCGCCTGGAGCTCCAGCCCTTCGGTGGCCTTATTAAAGATTAACAAGCTTTTCTTGACCAAACCTGTAATGAGGAAGTTGGGAATCATACACAAGAGTCAAAGTGCAGAGCGTCGGCGCAGGACTGCCTTGTTTTGTTTTTTTTTATTATTTATTTAGTCCTTGTCAGTCAGCGTGTTCTGTAGCGCAAACGGCGGTGGTGCACGTTAAAGCCCGCCTGCCTTTTGTTTTTATATCTGTTTACTCTGTGGCTGACAAAATAATTTGTGGTAAAGCAAATATCATTGACTACCATTGCTGTGTGATTATATTTGGTTCATAACAGCGTTAAAAATCATGTGTGACTCACGGCTCGATGAACATGAGGCTTTTCTGCAACTCCCGTGCAGATTGATGTAGGCTGGCAAAGATACACTGAACCTTAATGAATAGAATAAAGGGGCCACAATTGTTCAGTCTGCAGGAAACATGAATTCAGCTCAGCACACACACACACACAGAAATACACACACACACTTTCTCTCTGTGGCAGTGGAGACCCTCAGCTCGATTCACACTTCACAATTTAACTCGCTCCCATTGGCCACTGATCATGGCTGAGGCTGCATACATCACTTCCTAAAGCACGATTTCCTCTGAAATGCCATTTAACGGTCATAAGAACAGAACGATTAACGTCTCAGACTGCGAGGGCTGCTACGCCTGTCTGCTACGATCCACCAATAGGAGGAAGACAGTACAGCTATAGATACAGCAATAATAAACAGACCATATATATATTCTATTCCAGCCCACTGTGAAAGACTGTGTGTGTAGATTAGTTTCTGTACACGCAGATTATCCCGATCACGAAACAGCGTTTATTATTTAATCTCCACTGTTAGAGGCTTTTCATCGTGACGCTTAACCTATGAAGTAAATATCAAATTAGATGTAAACAGTCTGATATCAGAATAAATCTGGAAAGTGGAGTCTTTGTAATTACATAAGGTCTTTAAACAAGAAGCACATCACGTCTTTAGACGATTTACAACGTGACATTAGCCATAATTACTGTTTTTAAACCAGCTAATGACATTTTATAGTTTTATGTACAGTATTCACACTTATAAAGCATTAATGTACATGGTTTTACTACAAAAACAAGCACAAATCATTACTGTGATTAATAATTTCTGATTGTTTTACTATTAAGTGCTGAATTAAAGATATACCAGTTAACTATAATATATATATATTCCACTACATTTCCTTGATATTCGTGTAAAAGAATGCAAAAGTGTTATTAATAGAGTAAACTTTAAGTGTTTTATAAGATATTACGGTTTAGCAGCTATGGCCATTGTTCAGTTAGCTTAGCATAGGCGCTATTGTCCGTTTTCTGACAGGATTTTTAACCCGTTTGTTTTGCTTTTGTAAAACTAAAGTACTTTAAGTACTAACAACTGTAAAAAGTGCTTATGACAAATATCAGGTAGGTAAAGTCACGGTGTAATATCGCTATAATATCGCTGTAATCTCGCAGTTTATTATCGCGGTGATAACGTGTGTGATATCGCGGTGTAATCGCGGTGATGTATGTGATATATCGCTGTAATCTCGCGATATTTGATCGAATGAACAGATTACAGATTGTTTATTGGACGCAGCTGTAATGTGAATAATTAAACCTAGCTGAACCACTACAGAAGGTTTTATATATATATATATATATATATATATATATATATATATATATATATATATATATATATATAGATAGTATGTATACGGTATTGTATAGTGTATTGTATACACACACAGTAGGCCCTGACTGTGGGCGATTAGCTTAGCATTAATGAGCTACATAAACAACCTGCTGCAGCTCTTAGTGTTCGTGCTGTAACCATTAAATGTCTGCATTTCGAGAGGAAATCTGGTGTTAATGTCCGTGTTTAACAGTGAGATGCACATAATAAACCACATAAAGGTAATAAACACACTGAGCGGGTTTCGCCTGTCCAGCCTCTCAATGCTAATGCTAACGCTAACTGGTTACTCACCGTCCCTCGCTGTGCCCATTAACTGGTCAAGCAGCGCTCTCATCTGAGCCTGAGCCGACATCCTCACACCGAGTGCACACACCACTGTATACAGCCTTTTAAATGACCGTGTGAAACAACACCAGTGTGTATTAAATACAGCTCTACCGGGGGGAATATGGCCCCTCCGACACCGCCGTCTCTTCCTCTGTCTGCTCGGACCGCGTCACACCTCCGCACAGCCAATCAGCGCGTCAGACGTCATCTTCAAAGAGCAGCCCGACAATAAGAGGCACGTGACTTTGTGTCTCACTGTGCACATACACTTAAACTAATATTTTAAATTTTAAATGATTTTTTAATCACTTAATGACTGATTCCAATAATAATTTAAGGAGTAAAACGTTTATTTTAATCTCAATCACAACATTATGTTAATAAACACTTTTAGTGTTTTCAATATGTTGTAGTGAATAATAGTAACACATTACTTTATATGTATACACACACACACACACACACACACACACACACACACACACACACACACACACACACATATATATATATATATATATATATGTGTGTGTGTGTGTGTGTGTGTGTGTGTGTGTGTGTGTGTGTGTGTGTGTGTGTGTGTATACATATAAAGTAATGTGTTACTATTATTCACTATAACATTTAAACTTCATTAAACTTCATGGAAACTAAAATGCAAAACCTATAAAGCTTAAATCTATAAAGGCCTTTGCAAACTGTGATTTGCAAATTGTTTTTGTTTTGTTTTTTTTTAAAAAAAAAAAAAAGAAGAAAAATCTACAACAAACAACTCAACCTTTTTTACTAAGCAGACAAACAGTTTTCTTTTTACCCCAAAAGTTAAAGTTATAGAGGTTTAATTTTGACAATAATGTGAACATGACACATGTGAGCTTCAATTCTGTTCTCAAGCACTTTTTGTTTTGAAATGTCAAGAGAGACTTAATGTATAACTGAACTAAGAAGATAAATGTACTGTATATGTAAAAACCTTGAGAGGAATCAGACTCAGAAAGGAACCGATTCTAACTCGATCACCTTTTTGGTCGTTTTGACCAAAGCACAGGACATTTAACCTCAACCATAGACTCTTCTACAGCTTACAGCCCACTTTCACTCTCAACAACAGATGTCTATTCAGTGTGTAGCAGAGTGGATGCACGCAAGGCAGCTGGCCCGGATGGCATACCGGGACGTGTTCTCAGAGCATGTGCTGAACAACTGGCACAGGTTTGTACTGACATTTTCAACCTGTCACTGGCCCAAGCCACAATTCCTACATGCCTGAAGACCACAACCATCATACCTGTGCCTAAGCACTCAGCTGCCGAATGCCTGAATGACTTTCGCCTGGTTGCACTCACCCCCATTGCTATGAACTGCTTTGAGAAACTGGTCCTGAATCACCTCACTGCGGGCCTACCACCTACACTGGACCCACACCAGTTTGCCTATCGCCAGAACAGGTCAACAGAGGATGGAGTTTCCACAGCTCTTCATTCAGCTCTCACCCACCTGGATAAAAGCAACACCTACATCAGAATGATGTTCATTGACTTAAGCTCAGTGACCTGGGTATCGGCACCTCCACTTGCAGATTGATTCTGGACTTTCTCACCAACAGACATCAATCTATTAGGTTGGGAAGCCAGGTATCCTCAACCCTCATTCTGAACACTGGCGTCCCGCAGGGCTGTGTCCTGAGCCCACTACTCTACTCCCTGTTCACCCATGATTGTGCTCCTCAGTATAACTCCAACATCTTCATCAAGTATGCAGATGACACCACTGTAGTCAGTCAGATCGACAACAAGGATGAATCGGCCTACAGGGAAGAGATTCGAAATCTGTCAGCATGGTGTGCCAACAACAATCTGACCCTCAATGCCACAAAGACCAAAGAGCTCTTTGTGGACTTTCGGAAATCCAACATCAGGAGACATCTACCAGTCAACATCAATGGAACTGAGGTAGAGCGAGTCTCCAGCTCTAAATTCCTGGGAGTTCACATCTCTGAGGATCTGTCCTGGCAGCAGAACACTTCAGCTCTGGTTAAAAAAGCACAACAACACCTGTATTTCTTGAGAAGTCTCAAGAAATTTCATCTGTCCCAGGGGATTTTAACAAGTTTCTGCCGCTGCACAATCGAAAGCATCCTTACCAACTAGATCACCGTATGGTACGGAGGCTCCACTGTGTGTGAACCTAAAGCCCTGCAAAGGGTGGTCAAAACCGCCCAACACATCACTGGAACCCAACTACCTGCCATTGAACACGTTCACCACAGCAGATGTCTGCGCAGAGCTCACAACATTATCAAGGACTCTTCACATCCCAGTCATAAACTGTTTTACCTCCTTCCATCCTTACGCACAAGAACCAGCAGGCTCAGGTACAGCTTTTTTCCATCCACCATCACACTACTGAACTCTACACTACACCGCTAGATCACTACAATACAAACTCAAAATAAACCACTGTATATAACCTCTTAAATGCCATAATCTTGTAATCTTCTAACCTTTCACTCTGCACATTCCTCTTCAATGCCATAGCCTTAGAACCATTCTGTAATATTTATTTACTGTATACACTTTCATATATACCACTTGCTTTAAATATGCTATATATTTATCTGCACTTTTGCACGACTGCTACATTTTGCACTTCTGGTAGATGCCAAACTGCATTTCGTTGCTGTGTACCTGTACAATGCAATGACAATAAAGTTCTATCTACCTACCTACCTACCTACCTACCTATCTATCTATCTATCTATCTATCTATCTATCTATCTATCTATCTATCTATCTATCTATCTATCTATCTATCTATCTATCTATCTATATTGTGCACTATATATATATATAAAATCTCAAGGACCTGCTGCTAGGAAACTGCTTCATTCTAGTATTACTGCATGAATAACATTCAGTATACACATACAGTATTTTTTTTTACATTTACAGTACTTTACACTGGTCGCTGTTTCTGTTTACTGTTTATTGTCTGTTGTGTATTGCATTTTTTTTGTATTTTTTGTATTGTCTTGTAACTTTTTGTCCTGCACTGTCTTTTGTCCTGCACTGTCTTGTCTGTGTTGTTTGTCATGTCCTGCACTGTGTACACCAGGTTACACAGAGACACTTTATGTATCTAGGACTAACTTACTAAGTCCTTATAGCTCTGTCTTTGTTTTATGTACAGTAGCTCCCTGGTCCTGGAGAAACGTTGTCTCATGTCTCATATAGTGACCCTGATGAGTAGCAGCGGGTGAATGTATTTAAAACCTCCTGCAGTTTATTTCCTTTTATATTTAAACAACTTATTGGACATAAATAACATCAGTAGTGCACAAATTACACGGTTAATATTTATGTGTAAAAACCCCAAAACAACTCTTTAAATACACTGATAGCTGAAACACACGTTTAACACATAGAGCATCAAACTCTCTAAACAAATACACAAATTATAAAAGCGTACAATATAAATAATACGTTAATGAGAATAAGACAATTTGTTCATTAGAGCTCTGGTGTCAGGGCGAAATACAAAACGCGTGTGATTTGTCCTGTTTGTTACACCGTACTCTGTCGCTCGCTGTGGTTATTTTCAGTGATTCGGCTCAACCGAACATGAAGATCTAATTCATTCGTCTCCAAACAGGGACTACTGTTTTTAATATTCATTTTTGCCTGTTGATCATTTAAATTGTTCAGTTAAAAATTTTAGTTGTCATCAAAATATCACTGTACTTCGACTGAAATTTTAAATGAATAAATGTCTCTACAGAAGTGCGAATCGACTCCCTAAGTTTAAAAGAGTCGACTCCTTTATGAACGACGCATGACTGTTGTGTCGTTGAAAGCTGTTGTGAAACAGTGTTGTGTGTTTTGACACTTTCACAGAGATGACCTGAGTTTCTCACTGTTGTGATTAAATCAGACACTAAAAGTGAGTATTATAGCTTCTTACTGTGGTGTTTAGAGAGTAAAAGATTGGTGAAGTTGTTTAAAGTATATAGTGAGTGTTTGAGTGTGTGTGTGTGTGTGTGTGTGTGTGTGTGTGTGTGTGTGTGTGTGTGAGAGAGAGAGAGAGAGAGAGAGAGAGAGATCACAGAGGTTTTCAGCTAAACTGCTGAGCTGGACCTGGTGAAATGACCTGGCTCTAAGCTGTACTGTGTGTGTTTGTTTAGAAGGTTCTGCTTTTCATAAGGTCTGTGTGTGTGTGTGTGTGTGTGTGTGTGTGTGTGTGTGTGTGTGTGTGTGTGTGTGTGTGTGTTCTCCAGTAGAGGGTGGCTAGTACATATGTACTTGTGTATTTACCTCATTATTACTTGCGTATTGAAATTTATAGTTTGATTGTTTATGTATGCAGTAAAAATCTAACTTTCCCATCAACACTAATTGTACAGTAACTGTGTGTAATATCAGCAGAGACCTGTAGGTCATGTGACTGAGTTCTCTGTCTCTGTCTCTGTCTCTCTCTCTCTCTCTCTCTCTCTCTCTCTTTGTCTCTCTCTCTATCTGTCTCTCTCTCTTCCTTATCTGTGTCTCTGTATTGCTCTCTCTCTGTCTGTCTGTCTGTCTCTCTCTCTCTCTCTCTCTCTGTCTCTCTCTTTCTTTGTCTGTCTGTCTGTCTGTATGTCTCTCTCTCTCCCTCTCTCTGTCTCTCTCTGTGTCTCTCTCTGTGTCTCTCTCTTGCACTCTCTCTGTCTCTCTCTATCTATCTGTCTGTCTGTCTCCCTCTCTCTCTGTCTCTCTTTCTTTCTCTCTCTCTCTCTCTCTCTCTCTCTCTCTCTCTCTCTCTCTCTCTCTCTCTCTGCCCCCCCCTCCCTTAGATGTTAGATTCAGCAGACCGCACGATGGAGTCTGAGCCTCTGAAAAGCCAACAGGAAGAAGCAGGTGCCCCCAACGGGCGGAGCTGTACAGGTAAAGCGAGAGAGTCTAAGCTGTCAGGGTGGCGCACAGCAGCTTTCCTCCTCTCAATGTTCATCTGCCTGAGTGTGGTGTTTGCCTTCTCCTTTATTCTGCCCTGTCCGGTCAGACCCCAGTACCTGCCCACCTGGAACCTGACTGTACCTGCAGCAGGTAACTTGCACACACACATATACATACACATACACGCACACACACACACGCACGCAGGCACATACGCAGGCACGCACACACACACACACGCACGCAGGCACATACGCAGGCACGCACACACACACACGCACGCAGGCACATACGCAGGCACGCACACACACATACACGCACGTAGGCACATACGCAGGCGCGCATACACACGGACACACACACGCACGCACACACACATACACGCACGTAGGCACATACGCAGGCGTGCACACACGCACACACACACACACACGCACGTAGGCACATACGCAGGCGCGCACACACACACACATACACACACGCAGGCACATACGCAGACACATACACGCTCACACATGCACACACACATACACGCAACACATTCACGCACGCGCACACACATACACACACACGCACACACACATGCACATATCACAAAGTGATATGAATTCAAAGTACACATTATCTCATGTTAATACATTATATATATATAATTTATAAGTTATATAAATGATAAGCCTTTATAGGTTTACATCAGGCTTATAAAATAGCGTAGATAATACAGTTCAGTCGATATAAATAAGTGTGTGTGTGTTTCAGTGACCTACAACTTCCTAGCTGTTGGTGATGTGAATCAAGACAAAGTGTTGGATGTGTTCCTCATCTATAAAAGCTTAGAGGGTCACATGAACCACACCTGCAACAGAGAAGGTCTCTCACACACACACACACACACACACACACACACACACACACACACACACACACACACTGCTTGGTACTATTATAATGCTAGTATTTACTACTGAATAGTGAACTGTGATTGCGTGTGTTTTAGGTCCATGTCTTTTTTTCCTGGCTGTTGATGGCACTGATGGCAAGTTGCTATGGGAACAACCTCTGGCTGCTGAATTTGATTGGGCAGAATGTGGAGTTGGTGGAGTCAAAGGTAAAGAAGGGAACCTTTGTGTGGTGGCTCACAATGATCATCTCACCGCCATTGACATGCACACAGGTACGTCTCTCTCTCTCTCTTTCTCTCTCTTTCTCATACACTCCTGTCCACACACACACACACCCACACACACACACACACACACACGTACACACACAGACTCACACCCACACACTAAATGGTGTTTGTGTGTGCAGGTAAAATTCTCTGGCAGGTTTCTAGCTCTCTGGTTTCTAACATGAAGCCCCCAGTGCTCAAGCTGCCAGATCTGAACAATGACAAAACCAACGACTTTGCAGTGTTGAATTACTCAAACACCAGTGTGCCTTCAGTGGTATGTGCACACACACACACACACATACACACAATGAATAATCCACAGAGATTGTTGGGATGTCGGTCTGAATCTGATCCGTTATGGATTAAAAAATGGTGACAATAATAATTAGGATGTCTTTATTAAAAAAAAACCTTCTCATTCTTCTAGACGACGCTGATCTTCTTCTCAGGTAAATCAGGTGAAAAGATCTCTGAGGTTGGTGTGGGTGTAGATTCAGGGCCAGTGAAGTCTCACCTGCAGTTCAGCACGGAGAGTGAAGCACAGTACATCCTGCTCCATACAGGTGAGTACTCTGAACATGTGTCACACTCCCCGTCTGTCCCCCTGTCTGTCCCCCTGCCTGTCTCCCTGCCTGTCTCCCTGCCTGTCTCCCTGCCTGTCTCCCTGCCTGTCCCCCTGCCTGTCCCACCATCTGATCCGATCTACCCTTTTCTCTCCCTGTTGGTGTTCCTGTCTGTCTCTCTCTCAGTCAGAGGGCTGTATGCAGTGAGTTTGGGAAGGTTGGCAGAAAGCGCTAATCTCAGCTCCAATCTGAAGGGAGAGAAAAGCTGGGATCAAAAAGCCAATAACCAGGGACTCATCACACTATACGAGTACGACACACACACACACACACACACACACACACACAGAGATATAGAGAGAGAAACAGACATTTTATATATATACTGTAATGTCATTTAGCTTTCTAAATATGAAATAATCTTTCTCTCTCTCTCTGTCTCTCTCTCTGTCTCTCTCTCTCTGTCTGTCTCTCTCTGTCTGTCTCTCTCTCCCTCTGTCTCTCTCTCCCTCTGTCTCTCTCTCTCTCTCTCTCTCTGTCTCTCTCTCTCTGTCTGTCTCTCTCTGTCTGTCTCTCTCTCCCTCTGTCTCTCTCTCTGTTCGTCTCTCTCTCTCTCTCTCTCTCTCTCTCTCTCTATGTCTCTCTCTCTCTCTCTCTCTCTCTCTCTCTCTCTCTCTCTCTCTCTAGCTCACTCCCTTTGCAGTCTGTATTGAAGGTGAGAGGAGGATATTCGAGCTCCTCTCCCTCACTGATGCTTCAGACGAACTCCACAGTGATGCTTTTTGACACACAGAAACTCCTCATTACCTGGACCACCAACATAAGCAAACTGATTAGGTACACACACACACGCACGCACACACACACACACACGCACACACACACACACACTGTTAACCTGTCACACCTGTGTGTGTGTTTGTAACTTTTATAATGTTTTCTGTGCATTACACCTAAGTGTGTGTGTGTGTGTGTGTGTGTGTGTGTGTGTGTGTGTGTGTTCAGTTCTCCCTCATTTGGACACTTCAACAAAGATGGAGTTCCTGATATTGTGCTTGAGGAGGACCAGAGAAACAGCACCAAGAGAGTGAGCATCTGACTACAGACTCACAATGTTCTGTTCTACAGAGAGATCAGCTGGACTCTCACACAGTCAGTCAGAGAGACATCAGTGGATCACCTGGGATCAGTTAGTGGTGGTGGTGGTGGTGGTGGTGGTGGTGTGGCCAGTCAGCAGGACCAGTCTGGATTAGACATTAATGTGGTGGATTTAAGTGAACGGGTGGAGATCAGTCAGTAATAAGAATCAGTTGGGGTGTGGAGCAGTGAGGATCAGAGAGTAACAGGGTCTGTTCAATCAATCAATCAATCAAATTTTATTTATAGAGCACCTTACAACAGCCAAAAGGAGCACAACGTGCTTTCCAGTAAAACAACAATAAAAAACAAAATAAATAGAATCAATAAGAACACAATGAACATAAAATAGCAGTTGAAACTGGGTCTATGCGTTAAAAGTTTGTATGAATAAATATGTCTTCAACTGCGATTTAAAAACACTCAGCACAGTGATGGATCGTAAATGTGCTGGAAGTGCGCTCCACAGCTTTGGTCCATTGATGGCAAATGACCGGCCTCCAAACTTCTCATAATTGTATTTGGGAATGACCAGAGAGGTTTGTCCAGAGGAGCGGAGAGATCCGGCTGGTCGGTAGACCTTTAGTAATTCTGTGAGGTAGGCTGGGGCCAGACCATTGATGGCCTTGAACACACAGAGAAGGACCTTATACTCCACCCTAAACCGCACCGGAAGCCAAGTGTTGGAGAGAAGACGTGCTGCCGCGTTTTGTACCATTTGAAGTCGATTGAGAAGTGATTGATTAAGTCCAGTGTAGAGAGCATTACAGTAGTCAATCCTCAAGCTGATGAAGGCATGTATAGCTTTTTCAAGGTCAGCTTGAGACAAGAATGATTTTACCTTGCTGAGTAGTCTTAACTGGTAAAAGCTCGCCTTCACTACTGCACTGATTTGCTTATCGAAGTGCATACTGTTGTCAAAGATAACACCCAGGTTACGCACGGTGGGAGCAAACTGAGGTGTTGGAGAACCAAAACTAAGAGAACTGCTGGATGAATCTGGGCTAAACAGGATGTACCCAGTCTTTTCTTCATTCAGATGAAAGAAGTTCTGGGAAAGCCACTGTTTGATATCCTGAAGGCAATTATGGAGCGGGTCCAATGCAGAACGATTACTCGGAGTCACAGGAAGATATATCTGGAGGTCGTCAGCATAGAAATGAAATTGAACAT
The DNA here is from genome assembly GCF_022655615.1 of Tachysurus fulvidraco. Taxonomy (NCBI): domain Eukaryota; kingdom Metazoa; phylum Chordata; class Actinopteri; order Siluriformes; family Bagridae; genus Tachysurus; species Tachysurus fulvidraco. Next base: position 1,514,126 of record NC_062520.1, on the reverse strand, counting down.
TGTGATTGGAGATGAGTTGACCAAGTGGCAGCATGTAGAGTGAGAACAGAGTAGGACCAAGAATAGATCCTTGAGGCACACCAGATGATAGAGGAGCAACCGAGGAAGAATAGTCATTAAGCATTACTGAAAAGGTTCTGTTAGTGAGATATGATTAGAACCAATTTAGCACTGCACCCTGCAGACCAACAACATGTTGGAGACGAGAGATGAGGATGGCATGATCCACGGTGTCAAATGCAGCGGTTAGGTCCAGTAATACCAAAACCACAGAGCTTTTCCCATCCAGGGCTCTAAGAATGTCATTATGGACCCTCAATAGCGCTGATTCAGTGCTATGTCTTGACCTGAAACCGGACTGAAATGTATCACCAATGCCGTGCAGTTGAAGCTGAGACTGCAGCTGTGCGGAAACAAGCTTCTCCATCAACTTAGACAGAAATGACAGGTTAGATATAGGACGGAAGTTGGAGAATATGGAGGGAACAGTACCCACCCTAAAACAGCTGTTTATGAAGGGGACAAGAATGGGACCTATGATGTCAACCGTCTCCTTCAAAATCCTGGCAGGAACAGCGTCTAGGGGGCAGGTGGTAGGCTTCAACTCGTGGACAGCTTTTTTCAGGTCCGCCAGAGTAACTGCATCGAAGTTCTCTAGCACACATTGCGCCGCACGAGTGGACATGGCAACAGCGGGGACTTGTTTGACAAACAAAACCTTGTCCAAAAAATGTTGCTTGAATGCGTTGCATACGTTTACAGATACGTCATTCAATGCGACAGACACCGGATTTATAACAGAATTGATAGTGCTGAATAAAATTCCAGGGTGGTGGCTATTGTTATTGATGAGAGCAGAAAGGTCTTGTCCTTTAGCTTCCATCAGTGCACTCTGATAGGTGGCAAGACTGTCTCTAAACATCTCCAGTGACACCTGCAGCCTATCCTTCTTCCATTTTCGCTCAGCCTGTCTACACCGGCGCCTGAGGGCCCGAGTCGTATCATTGAGGCAGGGGTCCAATGCAGCATTAGTCGACTTTACCTTGTGGGGCGCAACAGAGTCCATAATCCAGGAGCAGGTGGTATGGAAGGAGGCGAGGAAACGTTCCGGGCAAAGAGGCGATGCCAATTCAGCAGTAGAGGCGAGATCAGAAACAGAGAACGCAGCAGCAAAGTCATTGACTGTAGATGAGGTAATAATGCGACGGCGATGGGGGGCAGTAGACGTTGGTGCAGGTGGAACAGCACAAATGTCAAACCGTATGAGAGAATGGTCAGAGAGGGGAAAATCCATGACCTCACAGGTTGACACAATCACCCCACGAGAGATAAGCCTAACCTATAGGTGGGACGGGAAATGGACTGAGCCAGATCTAATGAGTCTAAAAGTGCCTTAAATTCATTAGCAGGTTTATCAGAGGGGCAGCAAACACGAATGTTAAAGTCACCACAGATTAGAATGTTGTCAAACTTTGCTAGAAACTCTGTCAGAAACTCTGAGAACTCAATTAAAAAATATTTATTTAATTTGGGCGGCCGGTAGATTACTACACATAAGATCGGACAGGGTAGTGTAGGCACAAATACTTGTGACTCGAAACTGGAATACCCTCTCGTGGACAACTGGCGGCACTTCAGGGACTGTCTATGTAAGGTGGCTATCCCCCCTCCCCTACCCCTTTGCCGCGGCGTGTTTAGGTAAAGGTAACCAGAGGGGAGGATTTCCGAAAAGGCACTGACGTCACCTGGGGGAAGCCAAGTTTCTGTGAGGAAAAACAGATCCAGATGACATCACTGAGGACAAATGTTTTGTTACTGAGCGATCTGGTGTTACAAAGTGCCATGCGGAACGTGGACAAGTTGACAGGCGACGATGTCACACGAGGAATTGGACGGAGATTTCCTTGGACACAACCCCGAGTGGATGTTTCAGCGCGGCGGAGACGCGGAAACGGAACGCCAGTGTTGGAGCCAACCAGCCGAAGCCATCGATAGCATTCCCGCGATCTTCTAGCATTGTCACATCCTGGTTGATCTTGACCACTCGGAGACGAAGAATCCAGGTGAGTCCTCAGCCTGACATGTAACCCGCCTCTCCGACCGCGTCTTCTGCGGCGCATCCTGCCTGGTAGCAGACAGACATGGCGTCTCAGGAAAGGAGGAATAAATGTCAACAGTGGCGGTGGTGGTTTAAAGGACTGGGTATTTAAGAGGTGATTCGTTGTACAACGCAGTTCCATCAGCAAGGTGCGATCATACACAATTAACGATGAGACAGGAGCGAAATCAAACATGAAAAAACAGAGGAGCAAGTGGCAGGCCAAACACAGCGGCACCATCTCTGTTAACATGAGTCAGTCAGTAAAGACCAGCTAGGTCTGTGTTAATGGTGTGTGTGTGTGTGTGTGTGTGTGAGGTGGTGATTGTAGACGGACAGAAGGGCAGTGTGCTGTGGGAGGTGATCTTGCCGTTCAACTTAACCAGTCCACAGCCAGCTTCTATTCTCACCCTTAACTACTACTCTGTGTTCATGCTGTGGGGAGATGCGTACACACACATCAGTAACATGGTGAGTGTACACACACACACACACACGCACACACACACACGCACACACACACACCAGTAATGTGGTGAGTGTACACACACACACACACACCAGTAATGTGGTGAGTGTACACACACACACACACACACACACACCCACACACCAGTAATGTGGTGAGTGTACACACACACACACACACACACGCACACACACACACACACCAGTAATGTGGTGAGTGTACACACACACACACACACCCACACACCAGTAATGTGGTGAGTGTACACACACACCAGTAATGTGGTGAGTGTACACACACACCAGTAATGTGGTGAGTGTACACACACACACACACCCCAATTACTTGGTGAGTACATGTATAAAAGATTCATTCACTTAAGGTCAAGGAACCTGTGTGTGTGTGTGTGTGTGTGTGTGTGTGTGTGTGTGTGTGTGTGTGTGTGTGTGTGTAGAGCTTGGAGGTAGAAGGTCGTGCGTCATATCTGCTCCACCCACTCCATTCTGATGTCCTGCTGGAGAGGAGAAACCCCACCCAACACATCGTCACCTTTAGAGGTACAAACACAAGTAAACACACACGATGACTTACATGAATTCAGAAAAGACAACACAGAGAGTGATGTGTGTGTGTGTGTGTGTGTGTGTGTGTGTGTGTGTGTGTGTGTGTGTGTGTGTGTGTGCGTGCGCGTACAGTGCTTTTGTTGGAACGAGGCCGTCATGCGTGTTACCTTGTACTATCCGAAGAGGGTGGAGCCAGGAACAAAGGGGCAGAGCCTGATTCTACACAGCTGGTGGTCTTGACCAAGCAGAAGATCAAATCAGACATCTCTCAGAGCAGTGTGCTAGGAGTGGGCGGAGCCGGCAGTCTGGGTGGAGACGTCTCTGAGCAGGTGGAGTCAGTAAAAGAGGCGTTCTACAGGCTGAGGTTCAGCGATCAAGCTCAGTGATGATTAAATTCACCAACGTGTGTGTGTGTGTGTGTGTGTGTGTGTGTGTGTGTGTGTGTGTGTGTGTGTGTGTGTGTGTGTGTGTGTGTGTGTTACTGAGCTGATGGCGTCAGTCTGTCTCTGTGAGCATTGCTGTGCTGAGTTTTGTACCGTAAACATGACGGTTTGAGCTGCTGTATTCCTCGTGCTCCAGGTCTGACGCAGTCGTCCCCTTGGACTGTGTTTTATTTCATGCCCTTGAATTCAGTTCCCTAAACATTAACACTACATTAACACTAATTGTCTTGTCCTGATCATTACAACTGACTTATTGTGCACCGTAAACCACAGTGACTACACTGTGGACCGATGGGAACTCCTGTCCCATTCCACTGGTGCCTTTATAAACACTGTGACGACCTTCAACACCTGCTGCTGTGAAAACAAAGACAATTCAGATGTTTACAGTCGAGGACATTTAGTTCAGAATAACTGTAGAGAGAAATAAGAGCCTGTTACTTTAAACCCTGAAGCTCTTTAGATGCTCCACCACACACTGTGTTTATTACAGTAAAATAATCTGTTCTTGTTTATTCCGACTCCGAGATTTTATCCTGCATCGTGATACCAAATAAAATTTAATCCTTTTAAAAAAAATCTTCAGTACAGAATGACAGGCAGTGTAATGACTTAGATGTTAAACTGGAGGCCATAAACTTACACTGCTAGCAGTAATGTTACAGCCGGTGCAGAACTAATGCAGAAAACCAAACTTAACGCACTAATACACTAACACCAAACATGTCACAGGCTGCACTGTAGATGTTGTGTGTGTGTGTGTGTGTGAGAGAGTGTGAGAGAGTGTGAGAGAGTGTGAGAGAGTGTGTGAGAGTGTGTGTGTGTGTGTGTTAATGAACTACAACAGCTGGTTTAAACCTGCTCTGATCCTGTGTACTGAACACACAGTGCCTTACAGCTCCCTCGTCCCCTTCACTGACTGCTGGAAACAGTTTAGTCTCAAACCCCCTGCTAAACCTTCACTGGGCTGTTAACTAACTCTTCTATTTATTTTAGAATTCTGATCCTTCTGAGGAAAAGGCATGAAGCCCAAGTCCAGTGAGCGTGTTCAGTTTCCTGGCTGTGTTTAACACGTCCTCATGTTAATGCTTTTACTTCTCCACACTAACACCATCTTATTAGATGCACTTCAGATTGTATACATTTCTCTTTATTTATGCTCTTTATAGGAAAAACAATCAGAACAGTCGATGAAATCGCTCTTAATCTTTAGGTCTAGTTTTTATTTTCATTTCCTTTATCTTTTAGCGACAATCAGGTTTAGAGTCAACTAATTAATCAATGCTGCTGAGGAACTCTGAGCTCTGTGCTGTTCTGCTGTGTGTGCGTGTGCGTGCGTGTGCGTGTGCGTGTGCGTGTGCGTGTGTGTGTGTGTGTGTGTGAGAGACAGGATTATGGATCAGGTGTATTTTAAAGCTCTGCTGTGAATCACATGCTGAATTTCTGAAAACTGATTAAAGAGTAAATATTTAATAAAAACAAAGCTGGAATTAAATAATCAGTCTTTTGTTTTTAATGTACTATAAATTGACTATACACACACACACACACACACACACACGTAGCCCTGATTCTCTGACGGTGTGTGTGAGCCCCTGATGATCTCCTGATTCATGTAATATATACAGTATATAAATATAATAAGAAAACGAGGCTGCTAAATTTTTCCCTTTTTATTTCTGCTCGGTACCAAACTTTTATCTTTAAGTATCTCACATGATCCAGATTCAAAAGGAATTTCTATTTTTGAAAGAGAAATTAAGATCGATCACCTGACTGATGACCCATGTGCTGAATTTACTTAAGTTTTTCTCTAGTGCTTCTGTTCTAAACTTAAATATCGCCAAGTGTGAATTATTGCCACTCCACAAATGTAAGGAATCTAATTTTAACAATATTCCAGCGAAATACACTGTTAAATTTTTAGCTATCCACGTAGTTATAAATGTAACGAGACAAAACCTTAATTTTAGGAGAAAGATCGCTAATTCGAAAGTCATTTTTAACTCCTGCCTTAAAAGATCTGAGCTTGGTTGGTACAGTCATCATATTACAGCGGATGGACTTTCCCATGTTGGGAAAATTGGTACAGACATGTTGGAATTTTTGACACAGTGCAGATTAATAAACCGTATGCTGTATGTTCTGGTGTTTATCAGCAATCAGGTCTGAGCTGAACTCAGAGGTTATGATGACCCATTAGTTCCTCAGGAGCTCTCGGCTGCACTGTTATAAACTGTTGTAGAAAGGACATTATTTACATTTACACTATTTACTGTAGAGTGTCACCCAGATGGGGATGAGGTTCACTTCTGAGTCTGGTTCCTCTCAAGGTTTCTTCCTCTTATCATCTCAGGGAGTTTTTACTCATCGCCGTCACCTCAGACTTGCTCATTAGGGACAGGGATATATATATATATAAAATTGTTGTTGTTTGTTTGTTTGTTTTTTCTTCTGTTTCCATACTTCTGTAAAGCTGCTTTGATTTGAGACAATGAGAATTGTTAAAAGTGCGATACAAATAAATTGAACTTAATAAACACCACAATAATTTATATTGCTAAAATATATTACATTACTGTAGTTGATATCACTCTAATATATTTATTAGAGCAGTGTTTCCCATCCTGTTTGGAGTACTGGACCCTCATCACATCTCAAACCAGCTTCACGGACCCCCAACTCCTGCTCTCACCTGTCGGCACCTGCTTTCTATCCCTACTGCATCAAACAATTGTGTGTATTGCACAGAGTGACAGTAAAGTGTGTATTAACTGAGCCATAATGATAAACATAATAATTATTATTATTATTATTATTATCCGGTCTCTTAGCTGCAATTTACTGAATTTTTACACTTTACAGCCTTCTATTTATCTTCAGCAGGGGTGCCAATACTTTAGGAGGCACATAAACATAACCAGAGCATTTCTGATTCACTGTTCCCAAGCTTTGGAAACACCGCACGATGGCGACACCTGCTGGTCAAAATAGTGTAAAGGCAACAAGACCTAGGCTCAAAAGTAATGGCACCTTTTACAAACCTACTGTAATGTTTTCAATATAATAATAAAATATTACTGTTTTAGTTGTTTTTCTTTAAGTTACGAACATTTACATGTAATAACTCTCACTCTATGTGTTTAATTACTGCTATTTTTACTCCTCATTATACAACATGCTTCAAATGACAAATGATTCACTTCTTCACCAACTCACTAACGCACAACATCTGGACTTGGGTTTGGTTTGTAGTAAAATCTGGCGTCCTTCAGAGAACTGATCCTGGATCAGCACAAACAAAATCAACACGTTCCGTTCCCTTTAACATTCAGAATAAAACTGACCCGGAATCAGTGGTTCATGGGTCCACGAGGAGATCGCGTGTAACGTGCAAATGACGTCACGAATGACGTGAAGTGCCCAATTCGATTCACGCTCCGAATCGTCGGTTCGAAACCGAACAGGTAAAAGATTCGAATCCGTGAATCAGTGTTCGATCGCAGCCTGTAAAGAGTCACCTGTTAGTGCTGAAGTGAAAGTAGTTTAAAACGTCACAATGCCGAGACTAATCCATCCTCCTGAGAGCATTTATAACCTCATTCCCAAAGTGGAGGTGAAACCTGAAAAACCTCCAAGGTAAGATTAGGTCATTTAAAGCAATTATTCATATGGAACTGTGCAAAGAATAAACAACCAAACACATTTAACCTTTTAATCTACAGAAAAGAAAATCTACAGTATAATAAAAACAATGCTTTCAATTTAACAAGTTTTATTTCTTACATTTATTAAAGTTTAAATCTGATCAAACGAGTGCATTAATATAAAGCTGTCAGAGCTGCTGGTATAGAAAAGTAATCAATACACACACACACACACACACACACACAGACACAAACACAAACACACACACACACACACACACACACACACACACACACACACACACACACACACACACACACACACTAATCGCTCAGATTAATGAAGAACATGAAGAACAGTGTTTAGTGTTTAAGGTGATGATGATGATGATGATGATGATTGTTTTCAGATACACATCAAAGTTCAGTGAGCAGGTAAAGCAGGAGACACGGCAGAACAAATTGCCCAGAAAGACCATGGGTCTAGCTAAAGTGGAAATGCCTTCTCCAGAGAAATACCTGCAGAAACACTCCAAAGAGCCCAAACTTCCTGAGAGTGAGTCGATGAGTAACGCAGAGTGATGTGACTGAAATACCAAATCAAACCACTTTAATACGCTTCCACAGTACAGCAGCTTTAATAAGACACTCAGGTGTCTGACGTTTATAGAGTTTATAGAATACTGTATTTCACAAAAAGACAAGAAATGAAACAGTAACTGAGGAAGATCATGATTAAAGTCACTACTGGGTTTATGATGTTGGTGTAATCTGAGGTGTGAACGTTCTTGTGATTTCTCCTTAGAGAAGCCGTTCTCATACAGATACGACGTCCTGCCCAAGAAGCCGCCGATCCCCGCTAAAACTGAGCGTCCGGTCCTGAATGTCCACACCAACAGAGACATTGTGAGAAGTAACGTGGAGAAGAACATAAATGCGGTTCCTCGTAAACCGCGTCCTGCTCAAGCATACACCAGACACGGGGACAAGGAGCTGCTGGAGGACTCGGGCCTCGTCCCAAAGTTCACCAGGAAAGAGGTGAGTAAGAGGAAGGTGTGGAGGAAGGAACAGCAATGCAGTGAGGGATAGAATCAGGAGATTGTTAAGGTGTGTGTGTGTGTGTGTGTGTGTGTGTGTGTGTGTGTGTGTGTGTGTGTGTGTGTGTGTGTGTGTGTGTGTGTGTGTCAGGATTACGGACAGATCCCACAATACCTGACGCAGAGGCAGGAGGAAGAGAGGCGAGCGCAGGAGGAATACGATTGCTACGTGAAACAGAGAATGAAGGAGGGAGCCATGAAGCAGCTCTCTGAGGAGGAAAGACAGGATATACTAAACGTGAGTCTCACACACACACCTATAACCAAACACACACACACACACACACACCTACAACCAGATGGCGGTGCGGCAGTAGCACGCAGCAGCCAATCCGGATACAATGTGGTGTTAATTATGATTTATAGCATAACTATTGCTAGTGCAATACACATATCGTGCAACAACCAACCTGAATGATGATGTGTTGGAAAATCTTCGTGACCTGGACAATAAACTGGACTTCATCCGACTACACGGCAAGAAATCAGAAACTGCTGCGTGCTCCAGGCCTAGCCCTGCGGTTGTCATACCCCTCTCAGGATGTCACAGAATGGATGGGTAGTAGTCCCGAGGCGTGCCATCGTATTATAGAAGGAGGTGAGCGTGTAATTCCTCCGGCGCTCCATGGAGACCAGAGAGGGTTTTCCCTCTGCCCAGGGACAGTGCTTCCGTGCCGTGCAGTGCTCCATCCATCCATCCAGCCACATCCTGGGCAGTGAGAGAGCCCTCTCTGGCCACCATGGAGCTCCTGAGGAATAGCACGCAAGCCGGCCAGCCAGCCGTCCATATAATCCATCTGATCCATCCAGCCGCACTGTGGGCCTAGGCCTGGATCATTGCCGCCACGGAAGCACCATCCATGGACAGAGGGAAAGCCCTCTTGGGCAGAAATGCAGCTCTGTGCGGTAAGGCTCGTGGTGGTGTGTGTATGTTTACATCAACACTTTGGATCTTGTTTACATGAACATTCCTGGTGTGTATCGTGCAGAGCCCCACCCCCACCTTGGCTACTCAGACCACATCTCTGTTATGCTAATTTCAGCATACAAATCACTCGTCAGACTCTAAACATGTTCTGAAGCAGATGAAAACCTGGCCAGCAGGAGCCAACTCTGCTCTTCAGGGCTGCTTGTAGTGCACTGACTGGAACATCTGCAGGAAGGCTGCAACCAATGGCGACTCCATCAACTTGGATCAGTGACCAGCTACATCGGCAAGTGAATTGATGATGTGACCATCTCCAAGACCATCACATGCTCATGTGGTGGGACCAAGTCCACCACACAAGGGACCAATCCTTCAGAACAGGGGACAGTGTGGCCCTAAGAACATCAATGTCCAAACTGTCCCAAGCCATTAGAGATGACAATCCACAGCCATTTCCAGGACAGTGGAGACACCCGGCGCATGTGGCAGTGCATACAGGCAATCACAAACTACAAGACAGCTTCACCTGCCTGTGATAGCGATGCCTGAATGACTTCTATGCTCGGTTTGAGGTGCAGAACAATGTAGCGTCAAGGAAAACCATCCCTCCCCCCAACGATCAGGTTCACTGTCTATCCACGGTCGTCGTTGTGAGAACTCTATGCAGAGTTAACCCACGGAAGGCTGCTGGACCAGACAACATTCCTGGCAGGGTGTTCAGGGAATGTGCAGAACAGCTAGCGGATGTCTTCACCGACATCTTCAACATTTCCCTGAGCAGCACTGTTGTTTCTATGTGCCTCAAGACAACCACCATTGTCCCCGTCCCACAGAAATCTGCAGTGTCCTGCCTCAATAACTATTGTCCGGTCGCAGTCACACACATTGTAATGAAGTGCTTCGAGAAGTTCATCATGAGGCACACCAAGACCCAGTTACCCATTACGGTTTCACTGGACCCCCTAAAGTTTGCATATTGTCCAAACCACTCCACGTCGGATGCCATTGTCATGGCCCTTCATTTAGCCCTCAACCACCTGGACAATAAACACACTTACATACGAATGCTGTTTATAGACTTTAGTTCAGCATTCAACACAATCATCCCTCAGCACCTGATAGAGAAACTGAGCCTGATGGGACTAAACACCTCCCTCAGCAACTGGATCCTGGACTTCCTGACTGGGAAAACTCAGTCAGTCCGGATCAGGAACTGCATCTCCAGCACCACCACACTGAACACTGGAGCCCCTCAGGGCTGTGTTCTGAGTCCACTGCTGTTCACTCTGCTGACTCACGACTGCGAGCAATGCACAGATCGAACCATATCATCAAGTTCGCAGATGACACGACCGTGATGGGTCTCATCAGCAAGAATGACGAGTCAGCATACAGGGAGGAGGTGCAACATCTTACTACCTGGTGTGGAGCCAACAACCTGTCTCTGAATGTTGATAAAACTAAAGAGAGGGTTGTTGACTTCAGGAGAGCACAGAGCGAAGACTCTCTGCTGAACATCGACGGATTATCTGTAGAGATCGTCAAGAGCACCAAATTTCTTGGTGTTCATCTAGTGCAGAACTTCACCTGGTCAATCAACACCAGCTCCATCACCAAGAAAGCCCAGCAGAATCTGTACTTCTTACGAAGGCTGAGAAAGGTACATCTCCCTCCCCCCATCCTGAACATGTTCTACAGCGGGACCACTGAGATCATCCTGAGCAGCTGCATCACTGTCTGGTTTGGGAACTGTACGATCTCGGATCACAAGACCCTGCAGCGGATAGTGAGGACATCTGAGAAGATCATTGGAGTCTCTCTTCCCTCTATCATGGACATTTACACAAGGCCAACAGCATTGTAGACGACCCCACACACACCCCTCACACACACTCTTCACCCTACACACCCCTCATACACACTACACTGTTCACCCTCCTGCCATCTGGAAAAAGGTACTGAAGCATTCAGTCCTCATTACCAGACTGTGTAACAGTTTCTTTCCACAAGCCATCAAACTCCTCAATAACTGAACTGAACTGTACTGAGCACAATACACACACACACAAACACACACACTCACACACACAGACATATACACACACACAGACATATACACACACACACACAGACACAGACACACACACACACACACACACACACACACACACAGTGTATTGTATATTGTGTATTCTTTCAGGAACGTGTTGAACGAAAATGAATACATTCTGTTTTCTCCTCTCTCTGTGTGTGTGTGTGTGTGTGTGTGTGTCAGGGGCTGAAGAAGAACTGGGATGAGCTCAATCATCAGTACCAGGGTCTGTCTCTGGTCACAGACACAATACCTAAGAAACACAAGAAGGAGAGACTGGAGTCAGAAATGAAGCAGCTGGAGAAAGACATCCAGCTGATGGAGAAATACAAAACTATCTACATCAATAAAACCTGACCCTGACACCTGATGGAGCAGATTCATCACACCTGTAGAAGTGGCTTCACCTGGTCACACGCTGTGTTTCTAAAAGCTGCTCTTATACAGAGAATTAAAAATCGAACTGATTCACAGCTTCTTCTTCTTCTTCTTCTGATAATAATAATAATAATAATAATAATAATAATAATAATAATAATAATAAAATAAATCATGAAATCATCACAAACCAAGGCGTTTGTCATGTGTGGTGCTTTACTTTAGCATCAATTTAATAGTTTATGTCTGGAGTTATTCTGTAAGTTAATTGCAGTCCTAACATTCATGTACAGTTTTACACAATCTGTAACAGAATGTTTGCGAGACACTATTGTGTCGTTCCACCAGACTTTACTTAAGCCAACGGGTTTCCTCGATTATTCTAAGTAAATGAACTTCATGCGTACTTGACATGATGAAGTTATTCAGAACTTCATAGTTCTGAATTAAAGCGACAAATAAGTGTTACTGAAAGAAAAGAAAATGTGTTGTGGTCACTTTCTATTTTGTCTATTATTTTCCAAGTACATAAAAATGTAAAGCTACATAATTTTAACATGCACGTTTATTTTAGTTAATAATTTGTCTTATTGTATCTTTACTTACATATAACTCATGTGTCATTTATTTAAAGATCTAAATACAAGTTGTACTATTAATAATATTAATACGGGAAGTGTGGGGGCTTTCTCATGCAATGCTTGCTCTTCGTGGCACAGCAACCAGCTTTGTACCCGACCGAGGCCAGCCTTCGTCTGCTCGCTACTCAAGGCGCTGGACTGGGCCATCGCACTGTGGAGAGAAAACGCCTTCCCCACCTTCAAGAGTTTCCTCGCGCAGTTTCGCACGGTCTTCGATCACTCCGCTACGGGAGGCGTGCTTATTGGCCATCTCACAGGGCAATCGTACTGCTGCTGAATACACGCTGGCTTTTCACACTCTCGCCACGGAGACAGGCTGGGAGGAACACACCCTGAGATTACTATACCGCAAGGGCTTAAATCCGGACCTACAAGCCCACCTCGCCCACCGAGACGAGGGGAGGAGCCTAGCCGAGTTTGTGGATCTCTATCGAACTTGACAACTTGATGCGCTCCCGTCGAGCTCCCGCATGCGCTGCCGCTCTCCGAGAACCCCAAGCCTATGCAAATTGACTTCACGCACCTAACGCCTGAAGAGCGAGCACGCTGCTTATGCCAACGGCTCTGTCTCTACTGCGGGGAACCCGGACACAGACTGTCAACCTGCCCGACCGACCACCTAACAGGTGAAATAACCCGGTGAGTCGAGATTCTGTCATCCCTCAATCACAGAACTGCGCTCAGATCAGCGTACAACTGAAGGTGCGAGGAGAGAGAATTAAACTATTTGCTCTTATCGACTCGGGCGCAGCAGGGAATTTTATGTCTTGGAAATTCGCTCAAATCCATAACATCCCGGTATTTCGATGTGTTTCCCCTTTAGCAGTGGAGGCGATAGACGGGCGGCCGCTTGGAGAGGGACGCATCACACGTCTCACCAGGGACCTCAGCCTACAAGTGGGGGACCACCATCACGAGCGCATCTCCTTTCACATCATCCATTCCCCCCGACACGCCCTCATCCTCGGATTACCCTGGCTCAGGCTCCATAACCCCGTCATCTCCTGGCCTGAACTGTTAATCTCGAGCTGGGACAGGGCGTGTACATCACACCACCGAGCCACAGAGGGGCCGCTCCAACTCAACACCACGAACACCACGCCTTCCACCTCCAGGAGACAGACCAGAACACGCCCACCGAGCCCATCATCCCCAAAACTCGCATCCTCGCTCCCATTCAGTGGGATATACTGACTGAAATCTCCCAGGTCAACGCACAAACGCCACCGCCAATCGAATGCCCATCTACCAAGACATACGTACCCGAGAACCTGCGCACGCCATTCCTGGAACTCCTGCACACCAGCCCTGCCTCCGGCTACCTCGGCATGACAGGAAAAACCCACCTGGTCCAAAACCAGTTCTGGTGGCCATCGCTGGCTTCAGACACACGTGAGTTTCGGAAGCTATGCGGTGTGCCACACCTCGAAAGCCTCTCATCAATGCCTCGTGGGCCTGTTACAACCTCTGCACGTTCCACAATGACCCTGCTTGACCGACTTGCCCCGATCTAATAACGATACGGTCATTCAAACCGTCATCGACCGTTTCTCGAAGGCCTGCCGCCTGATCCCTCTAACCAAGCTCCCCATGGCCTTTGAGATGGCAGAAGCTTTTTGCAATTGCGTTTTCCACTTCTATGGCCTGCCCGAAATTGTTTAGGACAGGGGTCCCCATTTCACCTCACGAGTCTGGACGGCCTTTTTCAGGTGGCTAAACATTAACATCAGCCTCACCTTGGGGTACCACTTACAGTCCAACGGACAGACTGAACGTTTTAACCAAGAAATCATCCGCTTCCTCTGTTCATTTTGCCAACACAACCAGAACGAATGGAGCAAATATCTGATGTGGGCAGAGTATGCCCAAAACTCCCTAATCAAACCACCGGCCTGACTCCCTTCCAATGGACCACGCATTGGAAGGGACTTCCAATGCGAGGTCCGACACACCCACCAGTTGCCGGCCGTTGACGATTGGTTTCGCCAGAGTGAGGAGACATGAGGTGAGGTGCATCGACAACTACAGATGGCCATTCGGAGACAGAAAACCCAGGCTGACAAGCACTGCAGAGAACACCCCGAATATCAACCCAGCCAGTGGGTTTGGCTCTCGACCCGCAACATTTGTCTCCGCCTGACCAGCGAAAACTAAGCCCCAGGTATGTGAGACCGTTTCGGATCCTAAGACAGATCAACCCAGTCTCGTACCATCTCGCGCTGCCCCAACTTACCGCATCTCACCAACCTTTCATACCTCACTGCTGAAGCCCGCCAATGAGCCAAGAGAAAACCCTCCGGGGGGGCTCTGTCACGGCACCACACACACCACCTGAACATCAGCGCAGAGAAGCGTCTCCAGAGTATTATCTCGCTTGCGGACTACACTTCCCAACATCCATCACCCACACTGATTACACCGCCACCTGTTCCTCATCAGCACTTGAACTTCACACCGGTGCGAAGTCTCGACTTGTTACTACAGTCATTCTGAAAGTTTCTGTGTTTCTGATTTTCCGATTTCGACTCTGTTTCTGATTATTGACCTTTCTGCTTGTTTACCGTTGCCGTTCTGTCTGCCCTCTGATATCCATGTTTGCCTGCTCTGACTCTGCTTGTCTGACTTTGTGTGTGAATTCATTAAAAAAGCTGCAAATGGATCCTCAGCCTTATGACGCCTCATTACAAGTTTATTCTGGTGAAAGACCATTTTTATGGCCTTTATTTCAGATAATTTTATGCATTAGTCCCTTTAACGTCCACCTCTGTGCTCGATTTCAACAAGTCAGAACATTTAGGGTGAAAAGTAAAGAAAGAGATTTTCTTCTTTGTTTTAGTTTGTTATAACAATGATAAAGAGAAATCCCTTGTAGAAGTGGAACAGTGGTCACTGGACACCGGTGTGATCAGAACACTGAAAGTTCCAGAGTGAAAATGCATCTGATTCCGTTGAGGTTCTGTTTCCGTGACGATCACACAAACACACTGTGTTCAGACAAAGCTGAAGATTAAATCGCCTCCTATAAGTTTGTACATTTGCAAAAATGACAGAGAAGCTAACAGGACATTCAGGTAAACAGGAGAAATAAAAAGATTTATTTGTAGAACACAAGTTTCCTTTGCAGAGAACTCGATGCTGCTTCATGGCTCATGCTATGAGAACGTTTCTTTGTGGAAGTTGTGTCTGAAAGTCTGTGTGAAATCTGTGTGAACTTTTAAATGATTCTGATTGATTTGGTTCTTATTCCTGTTTTCCTCATGTTGTTTCTTCATAATTTCTCATTTGAAATGATCAAACATGGAGGTTCTAGTGAAGCAAAGGAATAAAATGAAGAAACGCTTGCAGGCTGATAAAGACAGGTTGGTGTTGGAGCTTGAGGAAGTGAAGGAGAAGATGGTGAAGGAGAAAAAGAGATTCGAGCTCTATTGGAGAGAGAACCAGGTCAGAGAAGCTCAGACAAGAGAAAAGATGGAGGCTCTGCTGAAGGAAAGGGATGAAATGAGCAGAAGGTATCAAGCTGATAAAGATAGCTTGATTCTCCAGCTCGATGAAGAGAGAAGGAACACGGAGAAGGAGATAGAGCGGTTTGAAAAAAGGCAGGAGTTAACTGAAGGCAGCTGGAGGAAACACTGTGAGGTATTGGAGCATATAATTCTCGAAGAGAAAACAGAGCTGAAGAAAATGACAAAAGAGGTGGAGGACCTGAAAGAAACTGTGGAAGAACTTAAGCAGAAAGCAAGGTATATGGATCCCGAGATGAAGGAGGGGCTCAAGGGAGTCGAGAAGAGGCTGAAAAACTTCGGTCCACGCTGGTTACAGAAGCTCCAGATGAGGAATAACATCAAGAGAAGACAATACTTGGAGAAAGAGATAAAGAGACTTGAGCTCCAGCTGAGAAACAGTAAAGCCAGAGAAGCTCGGTCGACAGAAGTGATCAATGTTCTGGTGAAGGAAAGGGTTAAAATGAAGAGACAGTTGGAGCTTGGACTGATAATCTTTCAGACTTCTTTGTACACAAGGCCAGAGGGACAAGAGCTGATGGAGAGCAAGCAGAAGGAATTTAATTCCACAAAAGTTATCAATGCTTTGGTGAAGGAAAGGGAGGAAATGAAGAAAGAGCTTCATAAGGAAAAAGAGAGGATGGTGCTGGAGCTTGATAAAGTAAGGAAGAATATGGAGAAGGAGAAAGGTCAAGAGACATTTGAGCTCCTGAAGAGAGAGAGAGGCCATGGAAGAGTTTCTGGTGGAAAAATGATTGAACTGAGGAGAATGTTTCAGGCTGAAATGGAGAGGGTGGAGAAGAAGATTTCAGAGATGGCTAACTTACAGGAGATGACAGAAGAGCCGGAGGCCTCCGAACCGAACAAGGAAGCAGGTGAGAAGGAGGGACATGAGACAGATGATAAGAAGCTGAAGCACGTTTCCATACCATGCTCAAAGAAGCACAGGAAGAAGAAGAAGCAGAAGAAGGCCACCAAAGTGAGCCAGCAGATGGAGAAAGAGCAAGAGAGTGAGAGCGAGGCCAAAGAAGATCAAATGAGACGAGAGGCTCTGGTGGATTGAAGAAGAGATTTGACACTGGTGACAGTGGAGATCTGAGAAAATGAGGTAGACAAAGAAAAAATTGAATCTGTGAAACAGCAGTAGATTTACTCTGAGGCTCGAGTTTAGAGTTCACTAGCAGTTCATATAACCGTAGTGGTTAGCAGCTCCAGGTCTTCGTCCAAATATCTTCTGATTGTGAAGGTTGAAATGCTAGCACTGCTTCTGTAAGGACACGTGATCCTGCCACTGTTGGGCCCTTGAACAAGGCCCTTAACAATCTCTGTACCAGGGTGCTCATAGCTGCCCCTGCGCTCTGACCCCAACCTCCTCAGTTAGGATATGTGAAGAAAAGACTTCCAACTGTGCTGTAATGTAGATGTGGTGATAATAAAGGCTTTCATGTCACTTGGCTCAACATGTTTATTAAGGAGCTTTCTTTATAAATTCTATATTATAAATTATATATATTATTAATTATATTAATTTATATATATATTTATAGATTTAGAAAAGTGGATTAAGTGTCTAAGTACTTTTTAGGGTCACTGTATTATGAAATACACACACACACACACACACACACACACACACACACACACACACACACACACATATATATATATATATATATATATATATATATATATATAAAAATATATATATACATATATATTGTAGAACAATTGTATTTACATGGATAGATGAAAGATTATCGACTTTAAACACTGCAGAAAAAACTAATCACATTATTGTGGCATGAATAAATGAATGAAGATGTGAACAGGATGCTACTGAGTTACAGGAACACTACTGCACTGTTTACACTGATGTAGAAATAAAACAGTAAAATAGAATTGAATCCAAACAGAACCTGAGTGATGAAGGATAAATCCAGCTCACATTGTCAGAAAATACACACGTTTTCCCCCCAAACATCATCATCACCACATGGTCAGTGTTATTGTAAGTGTTTTGGCACTAAAGCGATGACGCAATCCTTTCGGTACTCCGTAAGCACCTGCTGCATCATCCGCATCATCCGCATCATCCTCACCATCCCCATCATCATGTGTGCGGTGTGAGCGCACACTCTGTGTGTGTGTGTGTGTGTGTGTGTGTGTGTGTGTGTGTGTGTGTGTGTGTGTGTGTGTGTGTGTGTGTCCAAACACAAACCGTACTGACCACACTAAGTACAGCAGTGTGAGATAATGTCTCAGGACAACAATAAACTCGGATGCTCGTGAACATTACACCAGTTATAACGCAAGTGTTTAATACATTACACCCGTTATAACGCGAGTACATTACACACTACTGAATCGGATGCACAATGTCACGTGACGAGCTGATTTCATCTACCCATCAGTACAGTAGTGTGAGTTCCGCCTATAGGGAAAGAATTTCAATGTGACCTGCGTCCGCCATGGCGCTTTAAGAGTACTGCACGCACGCACGCACGCGCGCACAGACACACACACACACACACACACACACACACACACACACACACACACACACACTGCAATCCGGTGCTTATCAGCGACTGTGCAAAAGTCAGCCAGCTTCACTACAGAGAGGTAAATATCGATTTATTTTATACCTTTTCATTCCTGTATAAATTTAAAACTACATTCCAGTCATACAGTTTATAACCTGCCATAAGAATAAGAACAATAATTTCAGACATATGGACTAAATATGAAGTGAAAGCAAAGGGGGAAAGTGTGTGTGTGTGTCTATGTGTGTGTGTGTGTGTGTGTGTCTATGTGTGTGTGTGTGTGTGTGTGTATGTGTGTGTGTGTGTGTATATATATATATACATATGTGTGTGTGAGAATTTACTATAGATAATTGCTTTATTTTCCCTTTAAATCACTATAATAACTTTTATATCTATATAATTATATACACATAATGACAGCAGTGTCACGTGCGCTGTTTGCGGTGACATTGTCCTTGTGTAATGACTCATAAACATCCATAATCGTGTTAAATCGTGTCAAATCGTGTCAAATCGTGATAAATTGTGATAAATCAACCTGAATGTTTTTGGAATAATCTGGAATAATCCTTCTTGAAGAAAGCGCGCGTGCTGATATGCGGTGTGCACGCGCGCTCACGTTACATTTTACACACCTTTGGTCTATTTACCTGTTACTTATTTACCTGTTATTTATTTACCTGTTATTTATTTACCTGTTACTTATTTACCTGTTATTTATTTACCTGTTATTTATTTACCTGTTATTTATTTACCTGTTATTTATTTACCTGTATTTCATTACATCGGGTGCTTGTGTGATTTACACCAGAATATCGTGTCAGTTTTGTGTTATTCTAAACAGACGGGTTGATGGTTGTGCTGCGGGGCGAATCAAGGACGAATCGACTCTTTTGTATGAGTCATTTCCCTTTAGAAGAATCAGAATCAGAAAGATCTTTATTGCCAAGTGTGTTTTCACATACAGGAAATTGTTCTAGTACAGAAGAAATTTATTCCCTTCTTTGGATTTTTTTTGGAATTTCATTTCTCACACAATAAAGACACCTTAATTAATAAACTAGCTGAATTTTATTATGCTTTAATATAGTGCTCTTCATTATAATCCATCTAAATGTTGTCATTTGGACAATATTAACACAGTGACAGGATTATTACATGACACAAGTAAAAACATCACTATTATTATATCATGTTATTATATGTAATAAACATACTGAACCTGATCAGACAGTACAATAAAACCAGTACATTATATTACAATCAGAATCAGGGTTATTAAGTCTGTATTTACACACATAAAGAGTTTGCTATTAGTTGTTGGTAAAATACAGAGTATGGGACAGCAATGTATATAGTGCAGATCACACAGTATACAGTACAGAGTGTGTGTAGGGTGAACAGCATGTGTGTGTGTGTGTGTGTGTGTGTGTGTGTGTGTGTGTGTGTGTGTGTGTGTGTGTAGAGTGAACAGCAATATGTGTAGAGTGAACAGCAGTGTATGTGTGTAGAGTGAACAGCAGTGTGTGTGTGGGGGGGGTAAAGTGAACAGCAGTGTAAGAGTGTGTGTGTGTGTGTGTGTGTGTGTGTGTGTGTGTGTGTGTGTGTGTGTGTGTGTGTGTGTGTGTAAAGTGAGCAGCAGTGTATGTGCGTAGAGTGAACAGCAGTGTGTGTGTGTGTGTGTGTGTGTGTGTGTGTGGGTAAAGTGAACAGCAGTGTAAGAGTGTGTGTGTGTGTGTGTGTGTGTGTGTGTGTGTGTGTGTGTGTGTGTGTGTGTGTGTAAAGTGAGCAGCAGTGTATGTGCGTAGAGTGAACAGCAGTGTGTGTGTGTGTGTGTGTGTGTAGAGTGAACAGCAATATGTGTAGAGTGAACAGCAGTGTATGTGTGTAGAGTGAACAGCAGTGTGTGTGTGTGTGTGTGTGGGTAAAGTGAACAGCAGTGTAAGAGTGTGTGTGTGTGTGTGTGTGTGTGTGTGTGTGTGTGTGTGTGTGTGTGTGTGTGTGTGTGTGTAAAGTGAGCAGCAGTGTATGTGCGTAGAGTGAACAGCAGTGTGTGTGTGTGTGTGTGTGTGTGTGTGTGTGTGTGTGTGTGTGTGTGTGTGTGTGTGGGTAAAGTGAACAGCAGTGTCAGAGTGTGTGTGTGTGTGTGTGTGTGTGTGTGTGTGTGTGTGTGTGTGTAAAGTGAGCAGCAGTGTATGTGCGTAGAGTGACCAGCAGTGTGTGTGTGTGTGTGTGTGTGTGTAGAGTGAACAGCAATATGTGTAGAGTGAACAGCAGTGTATGTGTGTAGAGTGAACAGCAGTGTGTGTGTGTGTGTGTGTGTGTGTGTGTGTGTGTGTGTGTTTAAAGTGATCAGCAGTGTATGTGCGTAGAGTGCACAGCAGTGTGTGTTTGTGTGTGTGTGTGTTGTGTGTGAACAGCAATATGTGTAGAGTGAACAGCAGTGTATGTGTGTAGAGTGAACAGCAGTGTGTGTGTGTGTGTGTGTGTGTGGGTAAAGTGAACAGCAGTGTAAGAGTGTGTGTGTGTGTGTGTGTGTGTGTGTGTGTGTGTGTGTGTGTAAAGTGAGCAGCAGTGTATGTGCGTAGAGTGAACAGCAGTGTGTGTGTGTGTGTGTGTGTGTGTAGAGTGAACAGCAATATGTGTAGAGTGAACAGCAGTGTATGTGTGTAGAGTGAACAGCAGTGTGTGTGTGTGTGTGTGTGTGTGTGGGTAAAGTGAACAGCAGTGTAAGAGTGTGTGTGTGTGTGTGTGTGTGTGTGTGTGTGTGTGTGTGTGTGTGTGTGTGTGTGTGTGTAAAGTGAGCAGCAGTGTATGTGCGTAGAGTGAACAGCAGTGTGTGTGTGTGTGTGTGTGTGTGTAGAGTGAACAGCAATATGTGTAGAGTGAACAGCAGTGTGTGTGTAGAGTGAACAGCAGTGTGTGTGTGCGTGTGTGTGTGTGTGTAGAGTGAACAGCAATATGTGTAGAGTGAACAGCAATATGTGTAGAGTGAACAGCAGTGTGTGTGTGTGTGTGTGTGTGTGTGTAGAGTGAACAGCAATATGTGTAGAGTGAACAGCAGTGTGTGTAGAGTGAACAGCAGTGTGTGTGTGTGTGTGTGTGTGTGTGTGTGTGTGTGTGTGTGTGTGTGTGTGTGTGTGTGTGTGTGTGTGTGTGTGTAGAGTGAAGGGTGTGAGGGTGTGAATAATAAATATTAGCTCATTTATTGGTTGAACTTGTGCATGTTGGTGTGTTTTGTGTGCAGGTGAAGGCGTGATGGCGGAAGATATTCAGCAGAAACTTAAACAGTACCGCACGGCTCCATTCGACGCTCGTTTCCCAAACCAGAACCAGACCAGGAACTGCTGGCAGAATTACCTGGGTCAGTACACACCTGTGCTCTAAAACTATTGTTTACGTTCCAGCACCTGTATATAGTCGTCTCTCACCAACATCACGGTCACACCAGTGTGTCTACTCTCTGTGCTCTCTGACACACTGCTGACTGACCCATGAAGGGCCACGACCCAAAACTGATCATTTCCTCCACAGAAGCTTCTTTCTGAATTGTCCAGTTGAACACACATTCCTGTATTTGTCTGTTACAGTGGACATTAAGCTGTTTATCACATGATCACTTCACAGTCTGACCATCTGTGAGGATCCGAAACATACTGAAGGGTTCATAGCCCTGTGATGTAGGCTATATATGGGATATTTTCACACGGGACACTTTGCAGTCTGCTTAATACACAACACGTCAGTACACACACAACACGTCAGTACACACACAACACGTCAGTACACACAACACGTCAGTACACACACAACACGTCAGTACACACACAACACGTCAGTACACACAACACGTCAGTACACACACAACACGTCAGTACACACACAACACGTCAGTACACACAACACGTCAGTACACACAACACGTCAGTACACACAACACGTCAGTACACACAACACGTCAGTACACACACAACACGTCAGTACACACAACACGTCAGTACACACACAACACGTCAGTACACACACAACACGTCAGTACACACAACACGTCAGTACACACACACGTCAGTACGCACACAACACGTCAGTACGCACACAACACGTCAGTACACACACAACACGTCAGTACACACAACACGTCAGTACACACAACACGTCAGTACACACACAACACGTCAGTACACACACACGTCAGTACACACACAACACGTCAGTACGCACACAACACGTCAGTACGCACACAACACGTCAGTACGCACACAATACGTCAGTACACACACAACACGTCAGTACACACACAACACGTCAGTACACACAACACATCAGTACACACACAACACGTCAGTACACACACAACACGTCAGTACACACAACACATCAGTACACACACAACACGTCAGTACAAACAACACGTCAGTACACACACAACACGTCAGTACACACACAACACGTCAGTACACACAAAACGTCAGTACACACAACACGTCAGTACACACAACACGTCAGTACACACACAACACGTCAGTACACACACAACACGTCAGTACACACAAAACGTCAGTACACACAACACGTCAGTACACACAACACGTCAGTACACACAACACGTCAGTACACACACAACACGTCAGTACACACACAACACGTCAGTACACACAACACGTCAGTACACACAACACGTCAGTACACACACAACACGTCAGTACACACACAACACGTCAGTACACACACAACACGTCAGTACACACAACACGTCAGTACACACACAACACGTCAGTACACACACAACACGTCAGTACACACAACACGTCAGTACACACAACACGTCAGTACACACACAACACGTCAGTACACACAACACGTCAGTACACACAACACGTCAGTACACACAACGCGTCAGTACACACACAACACGTCAGTACACACAACACGTCAGTACACACAACACGTCAGTACACACACGTCAGTACACACAACACGTCAGTACACACACAACACGTCAGTACGCACACAACACGTCAGTACACACAACACGTCAGTACACACAACACGTCAGTACACACACAACACGTCAGTACACACACAACACGTCAGTACACACAACACGTCAGTACACACACAACACGTCAGTACAAACAACACGTCAGTACACACACAACACGTCAGTACACACAACACGTCAGTACACACACAACACGTCAGTACACACAACACGTCAGTACACACAACACGTCAGTACACACACAACACGTCAGTACACACCACACGTCAGTACACACACAACACGTCAGTACACACAACACGTCAGTACACACAACACGTCAGTACACACAACACGTCAGTACACACACAACACGTCAGTACAAACAACACGTCAGTACACACACAACACGTCAGTACACACACAACACGTCAGTACACACAAAACGTCAGTACACACAACACGTCAGTACACACACAACACGTCAGTACACACAACACGTCAGTACGCACACAACACGTCAGTACACACACAACACGTCAGTACGCACACAACACGTCAGTACACACACAACACGTCAGTACGCACACAACACGTCAGTACGCACACAACACGTCAGTACGCACACAACACGTCAGTACACACACAACACGTCAGTACACACACAACACGTCAGTACACACACAACACGTCAG
>NC_062520.1:1475048-1477548 GCF_022655615.1 Tachysurus fulvidraco | reverse complement strand
AATCCCCCAATCCATACAGTACCCCTAGTCCCAAATCCCCCAATCCATACAGTGCCCCAAGTCCCAAATCCCCCAATTCATACAGTGCCCGTTGCCCCAATCCATACAGTGCCCGTTGCCCCAATCCATACAGTGCCCCTAGTCCCAAACCCACCAATCCATACAGTGCCCGTTGCCCCAATCCATACGCTCCCCTTGTCTGAAGTTCACACATATCCTAGTTCTAAATCCACATAATCCTCTAGTCTCCAAACCACCCAATCCCCTTAGCTTCCAATGTCACCTAGTCTTTAATTCACCAAGTCCACCAATATATCCCATAGTCCCCAGTCTGCAATCGCCCATGTCCACGATCCCTCTGGTCCCCTAGTCCCTCATCCACAGAGTTCTCTATTCCCCATTGCCCCTAGTTCCCACTGTTCCTGAGTTCTTAATCTACACCGTCCCCTAATTGTCGCTGTACCCCAATTCACTCTGCCCCTAGAGGTCACTGTTCCCTTACTCCATAGCGTGTCCCAGTTTTCTTTGGTACACACTATAATAACATACATGAGATGATGTTAGGATGCAGCTCATGATCATTTGTGACTGTCTGGTTTCTGAATAGTGACACACCTCCTATCAGTGTGCCAGATGCTTTAGCGATCTCTCCTCTGAAGATCATCTGTCCATCCAGCAGCATGTCCACTTCTCTCACTCCTCTAAACGAGTGAATGCGGGATTTATTGTAGTTCCACACACGGATCATGGCAAGGCGTTGCACCTCTCCGAGGTCCAGTGTGATCTCGCACTGCTTCCCTGCCACAAATGGTGCCAGCCACAAGTGGGAGTCGTCCTGCGTGCGATGGACACCATCGATCACATTGGAGACATCGCCGTTGTCCTCAGGTAATCCGTTCACGACAGCGGTGACACAGAGCGGTTTAACTGGCTCACCGCTGGCACTGAATATCTCCACACCATTCAGGCCCACATAGCGACGGTCTCCCCATGTTGACAGGATACGCATCACTAGATGCCGCCCTTGTGGAAGAACTGGAATCTCAAAGTCCTCTTCAGGGTCAGAGGTCGCAGGGTCCGGTGTCACGGCAGAAGGGCGGGACCAACGCTGGAGAAAATCGTCAAAAACATCATCCCCAGTCTGATCAAACTTTGTCAAGGAGACCTGTAATCTTGTCTTTGTGTTGGGTTTGTTGTCATCTGCCTTGTTCAGCCAGCTGGATCGCAGACGATGGGAACCACAGGCATCTGGGCCGAGCTCCTCTATGGCAAGTTAAAGAGCAAGAAAAATGACATGTGGGTATGATGTAGCCGGATTACAGAGTAAATGAAACCTTTACAGTTAAAACAGAACAATGTTTTTTGTATAAAAGCAATAGAAGACGATGTTATGTAGAGTTTCTGTACAAGCTTACCTGACCTCTCTGCATCGTCGCTCGGTTGTTTGACCAGTGAACGTGCGGACCCTCTGCGGCCGCTGGCTGCTGGTACGTGGGGTTGCTCCTTGCGCAATGTATCGAACAGATCCGAGTCACTCTCTTGTTTAGTCTCACAGTTTCTCTCCGCTGTGTTTGTAAGTGGTGCCACCTGGTGGCCACAGACACTAGCCGGACTGCAGGAGACGTCATCCAGGACCAAGAGTTTGTGCTTCGCTGTGTGTTTTTGTTTGCTATTGTTTCTGTTCTGAGGCTCCAGCCACGGGGGGTGCTCTCTGGCCCTGCGTGAAGCTGGCTGGGTGGTTACTGTGGTAACCGCATCCATGCTCTTCCTTAGATCTACGTGGTCTGAGTCAGTCAGCATATTGCTGCTGTGAACACTCTCAGGGGTGCAATTGCCTTCATTCTGCGATCGCTCACGGACTTCCTTTAGAAGAAAGGACCCGGGACCGGACTGTCCGGGGCCAGGATCCTGACACGGGTCTTCAGAGTGATGTGGGCTGAAGCAGGCAGGACTGGGAGAACTGCATTCTGGGAGATGGAGTTCCTCCAGGTTGATGGTTGTGCTGTAATCGAACACCGGGTTACCGCTACCTTTTTCTAACTGACCATCAAACACCAGTGTGCTGTTCACGTACACACGCACGTTACATGCTCCTACAGCCAGCTCCTAACAGGAAAAAACACACACAACCTGAATATATGGCATGTGGATGCATAAGATGTAGATGTGAGTAGATGGAGCTTCCCAAATATCTTGTCACACACACTGACAAACACAAACGAGCTTGACTCAGATAATCTCCTACAGCTAATCTCCAACTGCTCTACTTTCTCTCTCTCTCTCTCTCTCTCTCTCTCTCTCTCTCTCTCTCTCTCTCTCTCTCTCTCTCTCTCTCACACACACACACACACACACACACACACACTACATATGTGTGCTTATAAGAATGCAGACCTTTATTTTTTATTTTAAAATGTTATTACTGAAATTAAAGGGATTAAATCAGAGAGACTTTTATTTTAAATGAAAATGTACAGAATGTTCAGTCAAATTTAGTCAC